>NW_018108183.1:909186-921101 GCF_000183805.2 Loa loa | reverse complement strand
ACACACACACACACACACACACACACACACACACACACACACACACACACACACACACACACACACACACACACACACACACCACACACACACACACACACACACACACATACCACACATCAGATAGGCACAGGCAGACACACACATATATATATATATACACAGACAGACAGATCTATACACACATCCTCCAATATTCATTGATTTCGACGTTCCACGCATTGACAGCAATTATTTTTGCAAACGTACGAGTCTTTCCAGCACTGTATTAGGGGGCGTAATGAACTAAGCAGGATACTACCTGGAATCATTCCGGATTGAGCAAGTCCTGATTCCCGAATGGATACCAATATGACATTCTTCTAATTGCACCACTGCAAACAGGCCGTAAAAATGAGAGCATCTATGTTAATATCATCGATCCAGTGAATGAATGGATGAATGGATGATGAATGGACACTAGCATACTTGGCCAAACATGTGATACCAACTTGGATGGCCTAGTTTTGGCTTCTGTTTTTCGCGCAAAAACACAAACTTACTTTGCGGTTTCACTCTTTTGGTCACTTCAAACGTTATTTGAGAATTCTAATTCATTCATGCCTTTCGTCATCCTTTCACGAGTTCACTGTTAAACGAATGACACGTGATGCTCACGTGGTACTAAGTTTACTGAAATTTCATTTTCAGCACTAATCAATCGCGTCCCTTTTTCATCCCTTCTCATTTCAATAACATTTTCCTATACAATATGAATCAATATTGTTATCAAGTTTTTGAAGAGGGAAAGTGAAAAAAGAATTTTGGATATTTTCAATTTTCCGTTCTTATTGTATATACATGGCAAAAAGTTCATTTTTTTTTCATTTCCAACAAATTTATATGCATAGATGCAGTCCCTAAATGTTTCGAAATTTCTAGAAACTGGAACTTTCTAGAACGTCTGTTTTCCTTTATTATTTATTATCAGTGTGTGATTGGTTTCTTTTATTGATTTGTTTTTTGTTTTTTTTTTCTTGATGATTAGAGAAGAAAATGTTGTGCAAAATATGACATACTTTCTGGCTGTTCTATCATTTATGCAAATCGAAATTTGCCATTAGTTAGCTAATTTCCAATTTAACATTGTTTCAACCTCTTATTCTCACTGTTACGTTTTCTTCTATTTCTGAGCGGTGCCGTTGCATTTGCGGTTTGATAATCAGCGAAACGATTGGGCTGTAAGTCATAAATTGTCATCGAATCATTTTTGAATAGGATTGTGTAGTGGTTGTATCTTTATTTGGACGTAATAAATCGAAAATGTCATCTCCAAGTGCTGGTAAACGACGAATGGATACAGATGTGATAAAGTTGTGAGTTTCTTTTATATACTTTTCCATATTTTTCTTCGCTTTTTCTTATGAGAAAATTGTATTTTGGTAACTTAAATGTAGTCATGTTGACAGTCAACCAAACGATTGGGCAGTAGGTCATAAAGTCGTGTAAAAGGCTGGGTAGAGAGGAGATTACGAAGGTGTCAGATGATTGCATGACTGCGAAGAAAATACATTGTTTATAAGGGATGAATAGGGATTCTCCCGCTATCAGATAGATATCGAAACAAGAAATTGGTCACTGATCCTTTCCCAAGAAATATTCTCTAGTAATAACATGTAACACACTAGATATTAAAAGGAACAGGACTTTTCCCATTCCTTTTTTTATTATATTTCGTCTTATCATTAAAAAAAATTGAAATTGTAATTAAATATGGAAGGTATGAGGACCATTGTTCGTCTTTTCCAACATTTTCTTAACAATCTTTTTTGCATTGCTTCTTTCCTGAAGTTTGTCGTGACATTTACCTTTCTTAGCTTAAATATGAGAAATTCAGAGTAAGCTTAAGAACATGGTTTATATTTTTCCAAAAAACAGGTTCGGAGATATTGACCTTGAATGTTATCATCCATTGTATTGATTCCCAAGGAGCGCATTCCGCATTACATCATTTCAGGATCGAAAGTAAACATGAAGTGACGATCACAGGTGGGATTAATGAATTTGCTGTGAAGTTTCATGGTCCGAAGGGGAGTAAGTCTTTGTTCTTAACTTTAGTCTTTGTTCTTAACTTTACTGAAGTGTATTGTAGGATGTTTTAGACTGTTTTGTTTGAGTTATCAAGTCTTTCACACGTATCAGAGTACGACAGAGCTTACCAAGCATTCAAAGCAGGATATCTCATTGTGGTGTATGACGGAAGGCTTACTATGCCGACCGTCTTATCCTTTCACAGAACCGTCAGTTTTTTTTTCAGCTCAGTAGGCAGCAAGTACCATTATTGGCATAAATTTGTGAAAAATTGAGTTTTTGCCTTAAATTTTATCTTTTGTAGCTGCTTATGAAGGAGGGGTATGGCGTGTTCGCGTTGATCTGCCCGAAAAGTATCCCTTCAAATCACCATCCATTGGTTTCATGAACCGCATTTATCATCCGAATATTGATGAAGCATCCGGCACTGTTTGCCTTGATGTAATTAACCAAGCTTGGACTGCTCTATACGGTAATTATTATTATTATTATTATTGCTATTATTATAAAGTAAAATAACAATAGTTCAAGTAGTGCAAAAAACACTCCGCTTAGTTACATCTAGGAAAAGACAAACATGGTTTTTTTTTGAATGTGTAAGTACTGAAGGCATGAATGTTATTTTAACACTTGCAGATCTCGCAAACATTTTCGAATCATTCTTGCCCCAGCTGCTAACGTATCCTAATCCAACGGATCCGTTGAACGGTGATGCTGCTGCACTGTACCTACATAAGCCTGAAGAATTCAAGAAAAAGTGCCGAGGTTCGTGGTCACAAGTTATCTTGACATAAATGTCAAGATACCTCGGGATGTGAAATATGAGGTGTTTGGCAAAATAATTACTTTCATGCACCTTATCAGGCTAAACTGACTGCAAAGGATTGTAGCCTTTGAAAACAAATCAAAGATCGGAAAAGACTTTACTTTGTATGTTTTTTCCAATTACAGAATATGTGCTTAAATATGCTAGTGAGGAAGCTCTGAGGAACTGTATCAATACAGAAGAGGTTAACAAGGAACCTCAGAGCTCGTCGAGTGGAGATGAATCGAGCTCCACCATTTCTGATTTTACGGAAGGTATATTTTAACTGACAGTACTGACATTTCCATTTTTTATTGGAAAGTTACAGTAATGGTAAAACCTTATTTGTTAGAGTGACTACGTCATTCTAGTGCTTAAGCTTCTCACGTCTATTATTTAGCGAATATATTTGCAGACGAAACGCAGGGAATGGAACTGTAGTTCGTTGTTGTACAGCAACATTTATGAATGATGAAGATATCGTTTTTCCTGTACATATTATAATCACTCAAGGAAATCATATACGATTTGATTATATTTTTGAATGTTCATGTTATGCATGAGTTTTCTCTAATATTCTTCACACCGTAAAGGTGATATATCGAGTTATAGTTAATCCAGGAACCCTTTATGGATACCTCACTACTTTCTCCAACCCCTTTAAACCTGTTCCCCATTTACCCATAGTTTATCAGTACTTTTGCAGACCCATTGTGATGCATTTATGAAGCAGTCCTTGCTAGGCAACTATACTATGTCACTAACTACTGTTGTAAATAATATCCCTATTCACCAACTGTATGTCTAAGATGTGGAATGGTTTAGATGATCTTAAATTTTTGTCTGCACATTTCCACATTCAATTCTTTCAAAAAAAGCAAAGATGTCTTTTTTCCCGAAACCCTCTTCCGAATGCTACATCTGGGTTATAAGGAGATAAACGGAAATGGACAAACTCATTCATAACTTTTCCAGTCCATCTTTGTTCTTCCTACATTAACAAGCCCAGTTAATCCATCCCCATGTCTAAAAAATTTTCCAAAATATGAAGTAAAACCATTGTTTCGTAGATTCCTTTTACTGCACGCGCTAATTTGGTGTTTGATAAATGAGGATAACGTTCACAGGTCACTCGTCTTTCTTGTCAAAGTTGTTGGCCATCCGGCATGTGAAAAGTTGGAAGATATGTTACGCTGCTGCTGTACTTGTTTTACGCCTGCACGCGTAAAATTTTGGTGGACCAACATCACTCGTGAAAAGCAGATGAGCTGCACTGAAGAATGTTTGGTAACGTCTTACAACACTTTTGGATTCTGACATGTCAACAAACTTCCAACTTTGATCAGGCTTCACTGCACACTCTTGCGTACAGAATATGTCAAAGTTTATTCGTAAAATGCCGGAATTTACGTAAAATATATAGCAAATTAAAAGACACGACACTGGAAGCAAAGAATTAAGTAACCCAGATTGCAAATCAACAGTCGGGACATATGAAGTACAATCGATAAACTACCATAACTGAAGTTCACAGATCACAATGAATTCATCGATAAACTCAAAAGTAAAAACGGTTGGGAACATGACCTACCACTAAATAGTCACTGAAAAAATGGCTTCCTCCTATGTCTGCTTCAAGAAAATGGAAACACATAGTACCGTAAAAATAATGAACTGAGAGATTCAAAAGAAAGTGTGAGGAAAAGATCTGCCCAATAAAGATAACAACTGAATGGATTAAGCAGGTAGAACCACCGATCTTAAACACATTTTAGTTTTAATTTTAAACATAAATGCTCGGCAGTCCCCTGCTATCCGCTCGTAAATATTTCAGCAAGAATTAAATGGTACTATTTTTAAAAATAACCTAAGGGTAATTTCGAAAAAAAACAATACAAATGAAAAGAAATATTGAATATATACTTCATCATATTTCTATGCAGCTGGTAATAAATGCACGCACAACATCAATCTTCTTTCTTGTCTCCACTCGCTTTCTGAAAAACGTTACATATCTCGAGAAGCCTGTTTTGTACTATTTTCACTATTCGATGACTTTCACAAGCATCGCTTTTCACGCAATTTTTTGTGGCTACGAAAAACTGTTTTAAAAAATTCTTCAACAGAAGAGGAAGGAAATTAAAATCAAAGGCCGGATTAAAAGCATAAAGAATCCTTAATGTTTACATATTTCAATTAGACAAACGGTTCCGGAGTTCCCGTTTTTCTCCCTTCAAAACGGAACCAGTCATTACTATTTAGAAAAAGTGAGAAGCTTACCTCAGCCTGCTTAAGCAAGCCGCAAACGCGGTCATATTCTCGTTGAAGACCCTCCGTTTGCTCCTTCATAGTATCTCTATCCACTTGTGCTGATTTCAGTTCTACAAAATAACTCAAATACGAAACATGCAATAATCGATATTATTAATGGAAAAGTTAAAGGAAATGGCGTGATAAACCGTTATTGTCCGCACTAACTAAAGTTCATATTTGTTCAAATCCAATGTACACTAGGCATTAACAACCAGGATCGAAATAAGCAATACACCGAACCGCTGGATATTCTTCTCACCCGAATGCACGAAACAGATAAACAGTACCTTTGCCGAGCTCTTCAACTTGTCGCTCTAGTTCCTTTTCCCTTTCGTTATCGCCATACTAAAATAAATGATCTCAACTGATCAGATTCAAATTATTTTCTTCCTCAATGAAAGACTGAAAGATGAGTGTTGGGAGCAGGAAAAGAAAAGTGAGTTTTTATGACTTAAAATAGACCAGCAACAGGATCCTCACGACATCCGACAATTTCAGTAACTGGATAAGTTAATATAACTGATGATTATCAAATAAATGGGCAGTGTCAATATATTCAGAGTCTACCCAGCAAAGAGAATTGCCAGTTTCTATGTATGGCAATTATTCGTACCATGTAAGATTTTGCCGTTTTGGATGCACTTTCAGCTTGCTTCATTGCAGCTTCAGCAGCGGCTTCAAGCAATGCTCCACGAGAAAGAAGTGCAACTATCCGTTTAATAACTCTAAAAAAAAGTCTCCAAAAAGGAACGGTATGAATTCCATATTAATTATTTCTGTATAGAAAGAAGCTACTTCAATCCTTCAAAAGCAGATGAGACCAGTACCTACTATCGTTTTCAAAAACTGTAAGGAAAGAAATGCATGTTTTCACAACTTTCAAAATAAACAAACAGGAAAAGCAAAAGTGCAAATCCAGAAATATAAAGATTTCGTTGAGCACGGAAAAGCCGCATATGGACAACATTTTCTGAATCTGCAGTATGACGAATTGAAGCCTCTATTGCGACTTCACCTGCATATTTCCGCACTTCTCGAATAGCATCTAAAATAATTTTTCATTTGTAAAATAATGTCAGTAACAGAAATTATTTGTTCAAATTATTTATAAGAAAGCATTGATTTCCCCTGGAAAAGAATGCAAAACCTAACCTGCTAGAAAGATTCGAAAATGAATAGAAAAGAAAAAAACTCCGACCTGCAAAGAGAAGCAAAAGGATACAGAGAGTAGAAATGAAGTAAACATTTGCGTGTTTTTCGAACGTCTTCACGAGGCGACTTTTGAAGAATTTACTCCATCTGTAAAAAAAATGAAATGGAAAGAATGTTAATTTACGCTGAATCTTTTAGAAAATAAGCGATAATGACCAAAAATTCCTTGTAAAATGACTCACAATGTTGGACGAATCCAAGGTAAAAGTAACAAAAGTACAACCGCTATTTCTAAATATAAAATCAGTGCCACAACGAACCACTGAAGCGTCATTTCCCTGAAAACCAAATAGTCATTTGCGAACACAGAAACACAAAACAAACCCATCAACCCCCCTCCCCCGAAATAATCTTTTAATGATGTTGAACTAATGGAGAGTGAAGAAGTCTGAAGCCAATCAATTATCGTACTCGAAATCAGAAAAAATACAAACGCTCACGCAGATGCAAACATTGATGACCTTAAAACATTTGTGACCCATCGCTAACAAGTACAGCACTTTTTATGCAAAAGCAGAAACAAATACACAGCGAGCGTAACAGTGGGGTAAGAAATTTTAGGATAAGACTGCATCCTATAGATTCTCTGGAAGAGAACACAAGGTGGATGAGATATGTATGAACAAATAAAGTAAAACTAGAGAAATATCAAACAAACACAATCGCAATTACATAAACGAGTAAGGGAGAAACGATTGATGAGAACAAAAAAAAAAAATGTACAAACCAACTGGTGATTTAGTGTGCTACAACTCAAATCCTTATTCTTTAATGATGATCCAGATTGCACGAGAAAGGCACTCCACGGTAAACAAAATACCACCTACAACTAAATCCTAAAATCAGATTCCGATTCCTAATGCCGGTTACACTCTGAAACTCGAAAGAAACATTTATCAGGTCCAAGGTTTTTATATTCAGCTACTTTAAATCAAGAAGACTATACGACTGTTTAGCAATACATACTTATCACATCCTAAAAGTAGTGATAGGTTCTATGATCCTATGATTCCTAACAAATCTTCGTGTTTAATGCAGTTAATCCTTGATGCCTTATTCACAAAAATTTCCTCACAAGTATCTCAATTTATTAACCTTACCAGTTATAAAAATGTCACGAACAATACAGTTAATCAGGAGTTCACTTATAATACCGGCCTCGAAATTTAGATCGACAAAGAATGGAAATATACAAGTAATATTTGGAAATGTCAGTTCTTCAAGTGCCAAAACAATGGAACAGATGAAAGCGTTTTACAAATACCGTTAGTTAAGAATATTATGCAAACAGTATAAACATCAACCGTCTTATTAAAAATGTGGACATTTAGATATTTGGTGCGTGGAAATGAAGTCAACTTTGCTGCACCAAAAGATGTTTAATTCATGTCGAAAGATAAAGAGAAACAAAAGATCTAATCTTTCGCTCAGATTTTTGAAAATAAGCCATATAGATGGGAACTTAAATCAAGAAAATTCGAATAACTCGAATTGTTGCGTAGCTTGAAAGGTTTCGAAGAGGATTTTACACAAAATATAAGGCTTCAAAAAGATTCTTGTACGTTATTTTTAAGTAATATGCAAGATCCGAAAAAATTCTGACATAAAAATTGAAGATTTACAAGTTTCGAACAAATCCAAATATTTCAAAATATTTCAATGTAAACTCTACCAGGATTTTCAATTAGATGTTGTATCAAAACTTTAATTTTATCTGATAAATGGAACTGATTCAAAAGTTTTATGATCCAATGAAAATGATTTCAACTTTCGCCACATGTAAATTTATTACTGTCCATTTGCATGGATACGAGTCCATTCCTGCGCTATACGAATTGCATCACTTTCGTTACTTTTCCACTGTTCTGCAACATCTGTTGCTAACGGATCGTCTGGATTCGGAGCTGATAGTAAGGCTTGAATTGATAATAACACTGTACGGATTTGGAGTGCCGGAGACCACTTGTCTGAAAAAAACCTACTAAAAATTTTCGATTCTGTTCATAAGCAATAAGGTTCCTTCAAACGAAGTAGGTTGTTATTGTCCAATACAGTTGTTGTCCTTCCCTCTGATACAACCTTTACTTTTTGAACGTGAACATAATGAGATAGGATTATTTGGATGAAATTTCTGGAAAAGGCTAACGATACTACACTGATTTGACCCACTAGACAGTTAATCCGTCAGATTATTCAAAAATTTCAACAGGTCTATAAAGAGAAATACGCTTTTAGTACAATATAAAACTAGTAAAACTGAACTACACACCAAATACAGTTCTGCTAGATTCATCTGCTTTCTTCGTCAACTGTCTTTATTCCGACATGTTTTCTCCATAAAAAAAAAATTTTTTGGGAGTTCAACCAAGCAGTCTCTCTATCTACTTGTATTTATCATCAGCAATATGTGATACCAATTGACTGTTGATGCACTTTTTCTTGCGGCTGCGATGGGAATAATTAACTTGCACATTTGATTAAAAATCCCGCCTTGTATATGATCACAAAGAGATACTCCAATCACCCATCAACCATCATGTATTTCATACAAATACAAACCTTTGAGAATATCGAGACATATTCGCCCCAATTTATCGATATTCGGGTGATATATTTTGGTCATGAAACGCACTTTTGGAGCTGCCATCGGATACTCTTCAGGTAGAAAGAGTTCTAACTTGAATACTCCACCAGCAAATGGACTACCTTCTGGCCCTGCGATAATCACATGGAAATAACGCGCATTGTTGTCATCCGGCACAGCTGAAATCCCAGGAACAGGATCTGCTATCAGCCGCTGCGTCTCTTTTGCAATACGTCGCGGTAACGCTCCTGCCATACTGAATCCTATCCAATAATGAAACAGAAGCCTTGAAATTACAAAACTGTTTTGTATTAGAATCTGATAAGCACTTTTTCAGTTGGAATGTCTTCTCAGTCCCACACGGCTCTTTTCTACAGGATACAGAAAAAAGATATAAGACCAACTATCTTAACACCCTTTAATCCTACTAAAGAAAGTAGCACAAAATACGCAGCTCTAGAAAAACGACCACTCTCGACCAAAGATTGAATCAATGGATTTCACATAATAATTCCCATAGACTATTGTCAATATCTAAAAATCTGTGGCTCCTATTCGTTAAAGCTGTTAAATCTCAACGCACTATCCTCATATATCGCCAAGATGTTAGGGTATAACGTGAGTGACTATATAAGACCTCTTTATGAAAGATAAAAGAGTGGGAAAACCAAAAGAATATAAGACAAATATTAAAACTACTTTATTTAATCAATAACAAAAACAATGAAGACAACAATAGATTTCATCCAAAAATAAATTAAATCCAATGCAGAAAAAATATCACAGTTCGCTTTTCACATATTTTGGCTTCAATTCTACAATCTTAGCTACGTACTCCGATTTTTCAGTGCACCCCTTACATTCCTGAAATTTCCAAAAAATTATGCATTGTGAACGGCTCTTCATAATATTGTACATCCACTGGAAGCAAAGAATTCCAGAACTTCCTGGGAAAAACAAATCGCACTCAAAGAAAATGATACCAGCACAGCAAGTGAGAAAAAAAAATCGAACGTACCTCGCCCCAGTCCTCAAGAACTTTCTTCAATTCTTTAACTCTTAACTTTTTTAGATCAACCGTTTTCCAATCAATACTCTTATCTGGAAAACATCCGGAAGTAATTTATCTTATAATTATAGCCATCACACAAGTCTTATTAAATACCACTGTGGAAAAAAAAACTGTACAAGTACAGCAGAACTAATTGGTTCAAAATCCTTTTCTAGTAATTTTTTTTTTGACCCAAAGAGGAAAACATCATGTTAAATAGTGCTTGTCTTAGTATCATCATTTAACTAAAAAAAATACATGAGAAGCACCAAATTTCAGTTCGCAAATCTGTGAATCCATTGTGCGTAATTTTTCGCAAACTTTTTCCACCGGCATAGACCAAGATAATGGTTTCACCACATCATTCATAATAGAAGTGGCGGATTCAGGTAAAGCACCAATGTAAAAACACTGAAACGACCTAAGGTAAAGGGCCGAGTTTCAAAATTTGTTGGAACTTTTTATCTAAAACTAATATAAATATCTTAAAGAATTCATTGCAAGTGAGCATTCCATTAACAGCTTGAGAAGAACAAAATAAATTCACTCATCAAGATTTCCGAGCAAGAAAATTCAGCAAGAAAATTCGATAAATCGATGCAATGTAACGTTTTATATTAAAACTAAAATATGGAAAACGCACAAATTTGTTCTCTCTTCCTTTTGTTCCGCCGCAGTGCTCCCTCAGTGCCTCGTCGATTTTACTTATATCACCATGATCACTCACCGCCATACTGTCCATCACATCATGTAAAACTTTCTCGCACACTGCAAAACAAAACATCCTCTTTCTGATTTCTGTCTAAATTGGGAAGCTTAGATGTGTTTAATAGAAGTAAATATCACAGTTGTCGAGTCGAGTTGAAATTCCAATTACCCCAACTTCTTAAATCACGCTAGCATATGCTAGATTATGATTGCTTCGAATTAAATTGTCTGTTGCTAAGCATTCAATACAAGATGGTTTCATTTTTCATTTCCTCTCGCGTACCTCTAAGCAACAATACCAACCCTTAATTTATTACATACTTGTATCATCATTAATGGTACCAAACCTTCACATGATTGTTGTCGTTTGGCATACAGAAGATACGGTAGAAATAACGAAACGAGCAAGTTAACAGTCCACATCATACCTGAAAGTATCAATTGAACCGGTGACTTCACATATACATGCAAACTTCGATTTACACCTGTCCTAACGTGAGAACCAAACATTAAAACGCAGAATATACGCACTACAACCGTCACCCAAAGTCGCAAAACCAACAAATAAACACCTACGGCTTTTAAAGACTTTTAAAGTATGCGTGGCTTAAACGATTCGATCTGAACAGATAGACCCCATATGCAATCTTTTCATCCCAACATTAATGATATGATCGATGACTGTTTGAGCTGTTCTTATGCAATATTTTTCCTTTTCAAGTCTTTTTCTTTCTTTTTTTTTAAATAGGATACTCCTCGATCATACTACTTCAAACCATACACGAACTATTTATACCTTACAAAATTGTTTCAGGAATGAGTCATGTTGTATTTTTCATCCAAAAGAATGAGATAAAACACTGAATAAGTTAGATTTTGATTTCGGTTAATCCTGAAAGTAACTTATTGTTTAGAGAGGACTTGAATGATGCTCAAATATCCATCTGATACTTTTATTACACAATTCTTGTTAGGATTATCAGATTTCAGACAACATTATGTCTGCATCTTTCTTCATGAAACTTCACGAATGTGAAGTTTCATTGACTATTTCCTGAATAATACCAATGCATTCTGCGAGCTAATTTTGCATGCTAATAAATATTCATATGCATATGCTTTCATTATAAAGGAAAGAGAGAGAGAGGAAGAGAGAGAGAGAGAGAGAGAGT
>NW_018108183.1:890355-908932 GCF_000183805.2 Loa loa | reverse complement strand
AAGAAGAGAGAGAGAGAGAGAGAGAGAGAGAGAGAGAGTAGCATTTGCTAATCCCTAAAATTAAACAAATGTGAGAATGTTTGAAATGTGGAAAATTTTATTCGTAATATGTTATATACATAATACACAACAAATATTGCAACAAATAAGGAATTGTTACATATCGAAAATTTTCAAAACAATAAATATGCGAATTGAAGAAAAGCTTATCATATTGATTATCATATCCTAAAAGATTTGGCTAATTTCACTTTTTAGTGAGCATTCATTTACTATTTGTTGTTATGGATAATCGATGTTTTCACTATTATGAAATATGATATTATATGAAATAATTAGCTGATCGTGATGAAATGAGTCTTATCAGACGGATGCATTTTAAGAAATAATTTTATAGCGTGACATTTCATTTACGGAGGCAATCAATAATGGTAAAATATTTCAATCGTTTCAGTGGAGTCTGGGTTGTCATAAAACGATGTGCATTTTGCTAAAAACATTAGAAATTTATTAAAACTTCAAATATTTTATCAGCAAATCTGCCGACATTTATAAAATTAGGAAGTGAAAATAGATGGATTCAAAAGGAAAAAGAAAACATACAAAGTTTCCAAAACGAAGATGAAAATTTTGAACATAACAAGTTAATAAAACGTTAATTTTTAATAGGAAACTTTGGTTATCGGTTTGATCAGACCGATAATTAACGTTCTCAGAATTTTAAAGCTTCTGATAACATATTATTTTCCTTGCTGGCTTAACTCGATATTTGTATAACTCCAGTATCAGACTTATTATATAGTTCTTGTCATGGCACACGGAATAAAGTGAAAAAAATAACCACTGGGCATCTATTTAATTGTAGAATAGATTAACTTTTTACACGGCGCTATTGATTAACGGATATGTTTTCGGTGGTTGTCGACGATTCCGCTCATGTAAAAATACCATTACCGTACAAAACACTGAAGAAAGGAATGCTGCTAAAAAAGTGGCGCAGGACGAAAGCGCCAAATAGAACGAATAGCCGCACCTTTGCTGTAATTTAATCAAATGTTATATAAATTTACATAACTAAATGATTACCATACATATATCGTATAGCCAATTTCCCAACCATGAAGTACTGGCGCACTTATGTAAAGTGTAGTAATTTTTTTGTGAACTAAAAATTTTTTTGTAAAAATAAATTTTACTGACAAACCTCGTATGTTCGAGTAATACCTTGTACAAATCGAATTTCAACTTTGTGTGAATTAATAAAAAATGTGACTACTGCGACACTCGACAAGATTGCTGAAATATGGATACAGTGAAGTAAGAATAAAATGGATTAAAATTTTGGAAAAGATGTAGTGGAATGTTAACACGAACATAAAAAATCACCAGAGCTGTCAAGTCATTCAGTAACGATTCAGGAATGTCTCATGAAGGTAATGCTACTGTCAAGCCTAATACGGCATTCAATTTAACTAACCTACATGTTAGATTGTTTGAAAAGTTGAAAAGAAAGGTCTAAATTTCAATCATTAAATATGGAATGATACATTCCATAAGTTGCATAGCTTGTAATTTTCGACATTATACAATATGATGTCCACATAACACTTCATAGATAACTTACTTGCAGTTAATGATAACGTACATGAAACGAGCGCTGCAATACGAAAGTATAATGCGCACATTAGAAAGCAACACAAAGTGAGAGCTGCCAACATCGCCAGAAGTAATAAACATATAACGGCTTTATGCCAATCTGCAATTTATTTTGTAAGAAAAAAAATAATAAAAGAATGCTGGAAAATGTTTAATTCAAATTTTAGTATCTTAAGATCGTGACAATTATAATTACAGGGAAGTGTCTGGAAGCAATTAATTAATTTACTTTTTTCTCTTCTCTTTTAGAGAACATATGAGTTCCCGTAATATTTAATGATTATATTTTTCAAATGAATCATATCAATTTATTATTTTAGGAGATGTTGCTCTTCCTTTCGTATAATAGTTCTTTATCCTTATCTTCTCTGATTTTGGTTTTTTTTTACTTTTTTAAATCTAATAGTCGATCTGCTTTCATATGCCAAGTTCTTTATTATAATCATAGGGTCTAACTTGTTGTAGTAAATTTCGATCGCTGCAACTTTATTGTTGTAATAAACTCTAATGTTCAGTGAAATGCTACACTTTTTTTTATCAAACAATAACACATCATATGATACTTTAACTCACTTCGAAAATACCACTCCGATCCATCGGCTATACTAATTTCAAAATTTTTACGTCTTAATACAATACAATGCATCGATGAACTCATTTCTATCTATGCCTTTTGAGCAAATCACTAGTTTGGAACTAATTAAAACTAACTGAAGCGAATTAAAACAAGTCCAATATTTCAATGCCATCAATTCTAAATGCTTACTGTGAAACTTGTGTTGCTCTTCATTATCTTCATCATTTTGTAAACCATTTTTCTGAGCACTTTCAAATTTGTATGTACAGTGAAGACTCCTTTCAGACGTACCTATAAATTAAATTTTCAAAGTAACTGTCTCCCTTTAATTTATAACCATGATAGATAGGTATGAAAATAGAAATGAACAGAGCTGGTCATAAAGTTTTTCCTCATCCCATCCTTCTATACTGTCACAAATAGTCTGTTCATCTAATCTCTAGACACTAATCTTACTTAATATCAGTTACTGGGAAAATTCTGGATAAGCGAATCAATCATGTTAGTAATAACAGCAGACAAATGCGCTAACCTTGTACATGCTTCTTCCCTAAGATACAGTCCATCCAGAGGCCGTGCTGATGTTCGGTATGAAATTCCGTGATGGTCACTATCTGCCATTGTGGTGTTAGCAGGGCGATTGCAGAAGTTAATACAGACATTACGGTGAACAAATAAGATAATATAAGTGCAAAAACGCGGCATAGTACAATAATGTTCATAACTTTGACTCTTTTAGGTTACTGTATCACTCATATCTACCATTCCTTCGCATAAATCCTATGAATGATACTATCATGAATAAGCTCATTATTTCAAGACACAAGCAATTCCTGCGCTATCCCAGATCATTATAGGAAGACAATTCAAGAAAACCGTTTTGTATAATCCGTTGGCCTATTTCACTGATTGAGTAGTTGGTGGTTGACATCCATTTGAATTCACTAATCGAAACATAGAAACGTTTCCCTGGTTTGCTTGGAATTTCCGAATCATTCCCAAGGAGCATGAAAAGGTTCCTAGACCAAGTTCCATGAAAAGCACTTCTTTTGCAACTTCCCAAAATGAAAAGTTCGACAAGCATCTTTGGAAAAAATATTCCAAAAATACAAAGATATATTCTGGTTTTAAAACAAGATATAATAATTAATTTCTAACAAAACTCTTTACTTCTAATCGTCAACAAAACGACTAAAACTTTTATCATTCAACCATAATTGATGCAGATATTGTTGTAATACAAAAGCATTGATATAAATTAAATGTTGCTACAATCTTTAAATTTCATTTTCCCGGTGATAAATCTCCGCTGAACCTTTTTTCCTCACTCAAGTTCACCTAACTAATTCTGGGTTCATGTCCATCACTTAACCAATAACACAAGCTCCCTGATTACTTACCCTTAACTTCACTGAAAGTAAATCTATGTGCTAAGAGTGTCCATATATATATCTTTACAAAGATTAAAGTAGAGGGACAACAATTATTTTTAAATTGGGAAAATTCAAGAAAGGAGAAAGAGTTAAATCTAACTGTTTTAATAATTTTAATATATGATTGAAGTGGACAATGGAGCATTTTGCATCATAATTACTCATCTGTTGAAAATCAGCTTAATTTGTCATAGTAGAAAATGAAATTAGAAAAAAAAGAAAAAAAAACGATGACTACATATGACAAAATGATTGAGGAACAAAACACTGGGGAAGAAATTGAAAGGAAACTAAATCGAGCTTCTTCCTGGAGATGGTTGCGGCAAAAGACAACGAGAGATCAGAGGTTCGGGAAGTTCCGAGAAGCTGATTGCTATATTCTTTTCAAGACGCACTTTAACGGCAAGCTGTTCAACTGCTTCTGTATTAACAGAGTAAAGCAAAACGCCTAAGCATGCTCACAAGGCCTCGTCCCAATCCTCTCCCGAATTCTCAATTCAGCAACACTCGACTAATATATACACATCCTCCCTTCTCTTCACGCCAGTTTATCAATTGTTATTCCAACAAAATAAGCAAACGTGTAGCGATGTAAGCTGTCCTAATTGTTTTAAATTGCAACACACATACATATACATACATACACATACACACATACACACATACACACACACACATACATGCACAAAACATACACAGACAAAAACTCACACGCATATGGCGTTCACGCACGAGCCTATCCAATCCCCTGATTCTCATTTTCAGCTTTACTAAGATTCATAATCCATTTTAAAACTATTTATTGTTATAAAAAACTAAACACGCGAGTGCTCACCTGTTGTACATCTTCGAAGTACTTTTCAGTGTCTCACTACATCCCTGGAAAATTAAGATAAGGGTAATGTAAAAGAAATAATCGGACGCTTCTCTGCTATCTTATGCATGCAGTTATATTTTTATAAATAAAAGCAGAATATTACTTAGTTTTGGAACTGTCAAAATTTAGCTTCAGGGAATCACCATTGAGACCTTCACTAATCCATGTGATGCTTCAAAAAATAAGACCAGTACCATGAATTATCATCAATAAAACAGAAAGCATAGATGAATCAAGCCTACTCGATAATACTATCAGATCCATAGAATTATCATGGTTAAATAAATATAGTGTAGTACCTATTAGTTCTCTTCATTGAGGAACACTGTTATCAAGAGTTGACAGTGACTAACAAAAGACCTCACTCTGCTCAAGCTACTAACAATGACGATAATGAAAACACGCTTTTAGTCCTAAATTAGTAGATGGTCCAATTTTACATCAATAAATCTGATAAAATTATGCTAACAAAAGCACCTGTAAGTACTGGATGACGATTAAAGGGATAAGATCACTAAGACTGCTTACAAGGAAATTTACACAGTTCAAGATTCAACAACTTGGGTGCATTCTTTGTGACTTTATTATACAATTCTGTGTTTAAGAAATATGACAGCACTAACCATTTAGGCCAAAACAATTCCATGATTTCAACTTGACAAAATATTTGGCCAAATTGAGAATATACAAATGATAAATATTGTAGTAGCTTTAAAACTTGACTGTTAGCGAGACAAACTACATCACCGAGATAAACAAATCACCACTCTTGACAATTACAACGTCTAAATATTGACAAATCTAATTAGGTAAAATATGAATTAATTAGCTTAATTTAAAAGGAACAGAAATAGAGAGAAAACCTGAATCCACAAAAAGAAAAACTGATTGAATACAAGTTTCGGAGCTTCCCGCTCTTTCGATATATCTACATAAATCATCATCACAGTAAATAAAAGCTTTAGAAATTACGAAAAGCTTACAAGCAATTATAACTATTAATAAAGTGGAAAATGAAAAATCAGAGAGGAGACCGCATCAAATCATTTGATTAAGAATGACATGGAAATAGTAGAAATAATCAACTTCATATTTACAAAACTACTTTTCAGAATGTTTAGGACTGTCTAGTCATTTGCTGTCATCGTCTTTCATAGTGCCACAAACGTACTACGAAATAACAATAACATGACATAATTACATTGTAACGTGCATAAACCATTAACGTTGAAAAGCATTATCGGTAGTCATTTGTTGCAAATAAGAAAATCAAAAAACAAACAAAGAATTATTTTCATTACGAAAGAGTTTACAAACGATTAGAACTGACTCGTTCGACATAAGTGTTATGAGATGATTGAAAAGTTTATGAAAATCGCACACGATAGTAAACTATGTTAAAGATTTACATCACCGGGCTGTTATTATGAGGACAAACAAGAAAAATAAAAATGGAAAGAGGAAGCGCCTTCGTGAAGTTCACGATGCATAAAATCAGGTCTCAACTCATCGCTTTATCGTTTGCAGTTGAAACGGTAAGTCGTTTCGCCCTTTCCTCCGCAAAATCTCCAATTTCACTCCAAATTAACTCCTTCCATTGTTCAATGGTTAAATCGCCTACAAAGCAAACGATATGATTTCATCCAAATTAAGACCTCGTTCCTCCTATTCAAAGCAAAAAAAAATCCATTCTTATCTCCATGCTCAGAACAATATTGGAACTGGATCAGGTGAGTGGATGGACTAAATATGAAACTAAAAAGTGCTTCCAGAGCTTCTAGAAAATAATTCTTCCCAAACAGAGCTCGAAAATGCATTGATTTCCAGTTTAAACATTAAACAGTCTACGATGCCACTTGTAAAATACCCAGCAAAAAAGAAAAAAAAAAACTACTTTGATCTGTAAGAAAAAATGAACCATCGGAGTCGATATCGAATGGTGGCGATATGGGTTCATCAGATGGATCGTGATACTGCTTTAGATAGGGATGTTCCATTGCCTCACTAGCAGTCGGTCTATTAATAGCTCTTTTTATTGAGTAATTTAGTTTGAAAATCACAATAATGGAAAGATGACGAATGCAAGTTCGATAAAGATATGAATGCAAATTCGATCTCTTAAACAATGGAACTTTTTTGTTCTTTAAGGAAACGAACTACTGTTTCTTACACTGGTTAGAAGAGATAAAAATTATATTATGAATGGTAACTTACCGATAATCAGGATCGAGATTTAGAGTTCTTTCCAGCAAATCAATAGCATCAGGTGATGCGCTTGGAAACAGTTTTTTGAAATCTTTTCTGGGAGTTTTCGGAAGATTACGGATGTAATTACGAGCTTCATCCGACTGTATTTTCGATAAAAATTCCTCGTTTGGGGTGCCGACCACATTCATTATGCGTGTTAATTGATCGATATCTGCATAGTCACAAAATATAATATTTGGCATATATTAATGCAAAGTGAATTATATTAACAGAACAGTTTACAACAGGATGGAAAGAAATTCCTGGACTTTAAAACAAAACTGACTATTCCTGCATGAAAGGCCACTAAAAATCGAGTACTTACGATCCGCTCCTGGAAATAAAGTTCGACCTGTAATCAATTCAGCCATAATGCATCCAACTGACCAAATATCTACTGCAACAAAAAAGATCTAACAAAAACTTATGAAAGGATAATATGAAATAATTTTCGTCCGGAAATCAAAGATTCCTGCTATTTTGCTTGTGAAAAATAAACTTTCCAAAGACAAAACCCAAATACAGTTTTCTAAAATAAATCAAAACGGTTGCATATACCCAGAAAATTACCTGTTTGCGTGTAATGCATCCAGTTAAGCATGATTTCAGGGGCACGATACCAACGCGTGGCAACATACCCCGTCATTTCACTGTCAGTTTGTCTCGCTAAACCAAAATCGAGGATCTAAAATAGTACTCAGAACTCCATCCATTCTTCAATATTTGTATTTAGTAATCCTCGTCATGAGCAAGTTCTGTAAAGTAGTGAAATGCTGTACCTTCAATTCACAGTCTTCATTGACAGCTATGTTTGATGGTTTCAAATCGCGATGAATAAGACCGGCAGAATGGATATACTGTAAAATAATAATCTACCATGTGAAAACAAAAATAGAATTTAGATTATAATCCATACCATCAACTTACTTTAAGATCCCCTTAAGAAGACAAGAAAAAGAAACCTTTAAACCACGAAGTATCTGATAAACAAGGAACTGAATATGATCGTCGCTGAGACGCTGAATCTTTAATATGCTGGATAAATCTGCTCCCATCAACATAGAAACAAAATATCTAAAAATTATAAAATATGTAAAAAAAAAAACGGCACAAAACAGTTACCAAAAATTATTTCCCAGATATTATGAGCAATTTAGCACTAGAAATGATTAAAAAATCAGTCTTCACACCTACTTTTTTTTCTGGTATTAAACTGCACAATTTTATGAGTTACTGTGGAAAACAATAACGACATTTAGTGAAGAACAACACTGTTTCAATCTTTTCATTTTAATATTTTAATACGTTAGGCTCTTCAAGATAACAAAAAGCTGTTTTTCCTTTCTATTTAGCGAGTTGAATTCGTAATGGTGGATAGATCATCCAATAAAGCAGCCACTACTAAACGAAAGTGAAATTTAAAGTACAATCCTAGAATGAAAGAAAAAACAAAAGTTACACGTCTTGTAATGAAGCAGCGTTGATGTCAGGAGTGAATACATCTAGCATGTCAATGATATTTTCATGATTCATCGACCGCAGTAGTTTCAATTCGCGATGCGTACGTTTAGCATGGATTGCACTTTGAAATGGTCGGGAAAACTTCTTTATCGCCACCTTTTCACCTGTTAAACGGCATTCTGCGGCACTAAAATTAGTATTATATTCGTATTTGAAAATTTAATAATGTTTCACGAAAATGAACACTTCAATGCGATATATTCCGATAAGGTGTCCAATTAGTACCAGCTAGCGGAGTTGTGGCAAACACAAACGACTTGTCAGCACAACCTTCAGCGAAGCCAACATTCTGTTATTCGTTGACCGACTACAGTTGATACTTTCAATAGTGAGCGTAAGAAAATTGGCGCAGAATGTAGGGATTTTACTTTCGCCATTGAAAAGCCCATCTCATGATTTGAATAGTTTGACGGTTCCCTCTAGAAATCGTAACAGGATCAGATGTCATACTACCTATCAGGAAGTGGTTGCCGAACGATCAATTCACTCAGACAATACAAAATTAATTGGATAAGGAAGGTGATCAAGAAATAACAAACTAACCATACTGTACCGTAAGCACCGGTACCAACAGGAGTGAGATTTTGATAATAGTTAGGGATGATCCACACCGTCTTATTCAGTTCTACTGCATAAAACCCAAGCTTCAGTGTTCTCGTCAGTTCCATTTGTTATCTCATTTATGAAATGTTACTTCCTTAAAATGAACCGTAAAATCCTGAACTTCAAGGATTTAGAAATGAAATTCGAGAAAGCACGAAACCCATGATATCCAGGGTAATGTAAACATAAATACCCCGCTGGGCCAATGAACCCAAACGTTGACGAGCCTTATTTCTAAAAAATTCTAGTCAAAATGTACTGGAAATCAAGACTGCTTAGAAGTCCCGAAATGATGCTCAATAGCTTCAGGAACAGATGGCCAGAACTCGATGCTCTGGGGACATTATCCTGAGTCTCCTTATCATTTTGTTTACTTACTATTACTGCCACTTATCATTTAAAATCATAGAACCACAGATTCCCGGGGAATCCCGAAATATCTTTAATAGATTTCTCCGATATCTGGAAGAGAAGCAAAGGAGATATAACACATTGACTCTATTGCCAGACACTCTTTAAATATTTCTCTTCTCTCTGCTCTCCCCAACACACACATACTATTTCTACCTCCCTTCACAAAATTGTGGAAATTGTCTCAAGGCAAAGTCGATAACGGTTGGCAAGTAGTTTCGCCGGTAGCTGTAGAATCTGGTAGATTCTGGTAGCAGGGATCTGGTTGACTTTGGTAGCAAGAGTCTGGTAGATTCTGGTAGCAAGAGTCTGTAGCAGAATCTGGTAGATTTCCAAATTCGATGGTAGTTACGGGGTGTTTTTTCCTCTTGTAGCTGAAGATGAATGTATTGAATGCTTGATCGGTATAATTGTTAAAAAATTTTCATATTTCCTTTGTGGTGCTGAAATACATTGTAGACGTGATTCTTTTATAAATATAGCTGTTGATGTGTTGAACATTATGGTGGAAATGCGAAATAACGTCCTTGAAGGATGCACGAAATGAACTTGCAGTAATAATTTTCTCATGAAGATTATGAGATAGCCTGTCGTGCAACTGTAGAAAGAAGGGAATCCTAATGGTCAGATCTGTTGCCTGAACTTCTGTAGTTGGTTAGTCAGATCTTATTAGGCCAGTAATTCCTCATCAAGCTCTTTTTTATAAATCTAGAACTGCTGACTTCAGATATGTCAAGTCCAATCAAAAACTTCAGTCCGATGCGCCGAAATTCGAAAAGTCCTGGTCGGATGTCTCAGAAAGTTGGTTTCTCCTTTCTTTCTAGTGTAATGTCGAGGTATATTAATTTATAATGATAATGATAGGTCGTATGCTTCGGGATCATTTTTGCAAACTTTTCAGCCTGCGCATACTTTATCAGATGAAGAATTACGGGCTAGTTTAATCACAGTTGGCGTAAACGTGGGACCAATAACCGCTACAACTCGTACCGTCTATGAAAAACAACTTGAGAAAAAACTCAAAGACAACAAGTCTTCAGGAGGTTTCAGTCACTCATCGGATGATCTCACAAATGTTTGTACTAATAATCTGCTATCTAGAAAGCGTCATTTTCAATAAGTGCTGTACTTCTAGTTTATTACTTTTAGGTTTGCGATAGACGGAAACTTCCGACACCACCTCGCCCGACCATGGTTCCTCGCTCTCGACCTTCTTATTCCATTTCTTCCTCTTCATACACACCAAGATCTGTGAACGACCACAATGATTTTTTGGAAAGAACTCATTTATCCTCAAACTGTATGCTTTACCAGGCTACTGTATTAACTCCGCTTAATTTTGTCGTGCGACGAAGACACAGTAAACCTAATGATCTAACATTTTGCCTCACATATAGTTGCCTTAACATTTTGAAACTCACTATACTAAATAACTGAGTGAATATGTGATTTTTCGTTATTCTATGCGTAAAATCCACGAAGCATTACTTTTTTTAGACCGGGGGGCACGACGTCGGCTGGATTTCAAGGATAGTCAAGAAGAGTTGAGTATTTCTAAAAGAAGAATGGTTAGCGATTATGATAGTGACAGCGATGATGATCATATGGAAAGTTCACGCATAGTTACTCCGAGCCCAGCTCTAATACCAGGTACACAAAAGCCATTCTCAATGCTTTCGGCATTGAACAAGTGTCTTAAGATGTGGGCATCGTTTATTCTTCCGCGCAAGTCTTTCCCGAAGGTTTGTTTCGTGTTTCAAGCTTAACTTGAATAATCTGCATGAATAGCTAACGAATTTATATAGGGGTTGAGAGAACTTCCTGCTGCAATTCTTTATTAAATCATTTTTTCATTTATACTTTAAAGCTGTTGCCCTACGGGCACATAACTATTTCGGTCTTTAAAGTAGAAATTGTTGGTGCAGCATAATTAGGAAAACTTTCCAATCTATCTTTGGTTACCATGGCTACCTTCTTTTAATTGCAGCAGCAAAGTATGATATGTACTTTAGGTCAAAAGTCTTTTATAGCCTGAACAAGATATTTCAAACACTCTAGGGTTTTTGAATTCATAAAGTTTCAGTCGGCCAAATCTTCACACTCATTTCATGAGAGATATCCATATACCTTCCGAGAAGCTGCACTACCACGTAGCACTTTATTGGGTTTTGACATATCACGAGTACTGTTATTGTCCCTTGTATATCTCTTTGGTTTTTTACTTATTGCTTATCTGGCAACTGCAAACTCGGGTGCTTTGATTCACAGCGGTCGTATCGCTTACGGTAAGTGTTTTTTCTTTTCGTAATTTTTTATCAGTTTCTTGGCGTACACTGGCAGCTTTTGCTAAGTATTATAATTGACGTTTGAATCCCAGGGCGATTAAATTAGACTAAGTGAATGAGTACCAAACGAATTTTTCAGTAATTCACATAGAATCTCATCGCTCTAATTTGACTTATTTGTTTTTGTACGGTACAAATCTAGTATGTTAAATAACTTCTAAGCATAAATCTTTCAAGAATGTCATTTCTGTCAGTTGTTGCAGTTGCTGCAAAGGACACCGCATTTTTCTTGTACACATATGCGATTCTCCCGTTACTTACGTTAGTTGTAGGTATGCTTTTGCTTTTTTTCCGTTCACTCTGGTTCTCTGCTGAATACCTTATCCATCACATTCCCAACAACTCACACTTGGGTTGTATAATGAACGAATTATCATTCTTAATTATTACAAAGTTCATCTGAATACGAGAGAGGATGTTTCCAGTTGTTGAGCAGAGTTCATCTACTGATATGTACCATGTACCATGATTCCACGGCATGGAATATGTCCATACATGGACTCTCTTTCGTCCTTCAGAAAAAGGCATCAACTTCAAACTATTTACTGTCTTCAGTCTTTTTTTCTAATTTTATCTAAATAGTTACTGAATAATGCCAGAAAATGTACTTTTCTGGTTTCTTGAAGTTTATTCATAATTTAATTGAAAATAATAAGGGTATTGTAATCCGAAATGTTATTGCAGTATGTGGAATGGTGTTTGGTATTTATATGTTACGACTCTATCAGACGAAGAAGAAAGTTGAAGATAAACAACGTATCTTTGACCTTATTGAGAAAATTACTGGTGGGTTTGTATGATAGTTAATGCATTAAGCTATCCTTGTCATTTGCGTAAAAGGTCTAATAATGCATCATTAATTGCATTTATATATTTTATAGATATTATTCGCGATGCGAACGAACAGGGTCAGATTTACGTTGCCGAACCTCATGTGCGAGATATGCTTCTTCCGCCATCTAAGAGGTATCTTTCATGTCAAATTCTTTTTCGTATGTTTTTCAACATATTTTTTGTTTGTTAAGTTTGAAGTGAAATACGCATATGGATTATTTTTATTATGATCTCTTTGTTTTATTAGAATGTACAATAGTCCGGAGTGGCGCCGATGGCAGGAAGCGGTTAAATTTATCAATTTGAATGAATCACGAGTAAGCACGGAAACTCGAATTATCAATGGTGTGGAGTGCTCTGTATGGCGATGGATCCCTGCCAAAAAAAATGGTTGGCAGGGTAGTGGTACGTACACTATAATTTAAATACTCATTAACTTATCCAGAGTAATTTGTGTCATTCGTTTGCACTGTTCCAAATTGATGAAGGGAAGGGAATGCAAAGTACTGCATTTCGTTTTGCAGTGATTTTATATTATATTTTTCTTACTTGTATCAACAGTAAAATTATTAAAGCTTGTATACTTGTGGTTTAAGAACAAAAGACGTTTTGCAAATCAAACAGTTAGCGATGTTGTTGGTCCTGCAGAACAAGGGTATAATACACTGCATTAAAAACGAAATTGCAAAAATGAGATAGTCTGTTCGGAAATGTAGTCCAAAAACATTTGCCCTGCATAGTTATTGGGGAGAAATATTATAATTTTAAACTGTTTTTGTGTTCATCAAAAGCATTCAAACAATGTATATCTTATAATAATTATATTCGTTACAGCTTTTGATGGGAGCATGCGACGCAATATGTTAGACCAGGCGCCATCGCATTGTCTGAAGCTACGCGGAATGTTTTCTTCAGCTAAGTATGTTATTTTGACTAGTTAGAGACGAGATACTAAAGATGTACCAGTCGTTTATCCTTTAGATAAGGACGCAGCACAGAGGATGACAGAATGAGTGGTGTATTTCTTTTTGGTGTAAATTATGGAAGAGGTCATTGTGCTTTTTTTTAATGCCCCATTCAGTTATGAAATCGTCTTTGCAAAGATTATTTTTTGGAAAAAATTATGGTGAAAATATTTCAGAGATTGTGAAGCAAAATATATGGATCTGAAAGAAGCTTTGCTACAGAAAATAGCCCCAATTAATCCATTACATGTTTATGTGGAGAAGGATTCTAAGGAGGGCGTGATGTTTGCTCGTTTCGCTTCATTAACCGATTGCAGTTGTGCTTTTAAATCATTACACGGAACTTGGTTCAACGGTATGAGTTCTTGTTTCAATTCTTTAATTGAATTTGCAAGTGACACAATGTAGAACACCAGTTTTTCTGCGGCAAAATTTTCTCCAGCTGTTGGAAATTTCGAACTATCTACAATCGGCAGTTGCAATTTCCTGCGTAGTGTTTTCCTGATCTGTCTTGAAATTTTCTGCTTTCCGAAACGGAATTTTCCTTCTTCCAAAGCATTTCAAATATTTTACCTGACAAATTGCTAAACAGAAACTCTTCAAATCGTTGCGGGTGATTTTGCAACTCTTCTTTATACTATTATATAATAACGAATATTTTGAGGAAGAGTTCTGCTTCATATTGCAGTAGATCTTTTTGTATGCTTTTTATTAATCCTTAGTGACTGTTACGCCTTTTAGTAAAAATGTTATCTTTAGGAAGAGCTCGAGGTGATACGACTGAGGATTTTTAGGATAGTCGTTTTACTACAAAAGTTGTTACATACTGTTCAGTATTGCTGAATAGTTTTGAAAAGCTCTAGCATAGGTTGATTTTCACTTCACTGAAATGACTTATCGAAGAGAAAAACGGAAAATGTTGTGCTAAAAATATCATTAAAAGTGTGTTTGCTGTTTTATTGGTTTTTAAATGTAGAAAATGGTTATGAACAACATATTGTGTTAATTTGTTAATGGAAACGCATCCCATGAAAAACGTTGAAGGTTTCAATTCTCAAAATAATGTTCCAAGAAGTATATGCACTCCTTTCTCATTCAAATTGAAAAATTGAGGCAGCTTATGGTGGCTTTTAACTTTGCAATTGTGAACGAGATTTACTGTTGAAAAAATGAGTTTTAAAGGGCATTAACAAATAAGATTCATAAGTATAAAAGATGAAGGGATATGTTCATCTCGTTTTTAGGCGCAGGAAGAGAACTGAAATCGTAGGAGAAAAGTAGAGGAAATGGTCTGTGGAATTGGCCAAATAGATAAGGTTCATTCCGCGATTTAATGAAACTAAGCAGTTTTAAACTAGGCAACTTTGTACTTTCTTGTGATGACATTAGGAAGCATAGTTATCGGGAACTTGTATTACTTGTTAGTTTTTCTTTCCATTTCATATTACATTCTTGAAGATCAGTAAATGAAAATTCAATTGAGTCAGATCATATTCATATTTTAGAATTCATACATGACTTTGAAAAGTTTCCAGAAATCTGATTGCTATTCGGTTGCAATGAAGAAATCTTTGCGGGTAACTGTATCCGTGATTTTTGAGGGTGACTTATCTGGTGTTTTGAATTGAAACGATCCAGAAAATAAAGGGACTTTACATATTTTCTAGCTAACTTTTAAAATTGCGTTTCAGGTCAATTGGTTTGGGCGAAGTTTCTTCGTGATGAACGCTACGAGCAGCGATTTCCTAATGCACTACGCTAATGAAGAAAAACCTGGTGCACTGTTCATGCCGTTAATGTTATATTTGTGTATTATCCATTCATCAATCCATTCCATCTGTCACTGGCGATATTTATGTTGTTACTGCCAGAAGCTTAGCGGCTGTTGCTGCTATTGCTGAGGCTTGGAGAGGGTAATCAACTCTTTTACTCTACTCATGTTTTTTCAGAGGGGGCGGGACTGCTAAAGACGGATACTTTCTCAGCCTAGGCTACTATTACTTCCAAGTCTTTAATCGTGTTTCTGTTTCACGGTCTTGGTGACCCTAGACGAGGTCTGTTTAGCCTCTCAGTTATGGATGTGGTCGCGACCGATAAGATTTCTGATACCACAAATATTGCTATTTCCAATACTTCAGCTACTGTTACTAGTGTTGATATAAATGCTCTTTCACCGTTATTCATCCCAACTGTTCCATCACCCCATGAATTGATACTTAGCAGTATCAAAGATAGCAGTAACAGTACAGTGGGAAATGGACATCAGTATGATGACGAATCACCAGAATGGTGCACAATATTGTCTGTTGATTGTGAATGCCACTTGTCGTATCAGTTTTATGCATATGAGGAAAGGCTGTTGCTTGGCCTCATCACTCTACCAATTATTGTGTTTGGCCTTTGCGCAAACATTACCTCCATCCGTATATTCACCCACCGTTTCATGTTTTCTTCATCCATTAATTGGTACCTCGCAATTCTGTCTAGTTCTGATACACTTATTCTATTTTCTGCATTTTTTGTTCTGTCGTTACCCAGACTGGGTGAATATACGAAGACATGGTCGGCTACCAGATTCAGGTTCTTGTTTGAAAATTTCATCGATCAAGTTAACATTTATTCTTTATCATCATTTATTCACAATAACACGTGTTTAATGAAGCAGCATCCACTGGATCCTTTCCGTTTGTCTTTTGTGCTGTAGGTGTAATTGATGTTTAAATGTTTAAATGATGGGATAGAAGCATGAGCTTTCTCACGAGTAATCATCCAGAATCTTTCTTATCAATAGGATCACGAATTCTGCTTAAACTAGCATTGAGCTCTCTCACAAGTAGTTATTCAGAATCTTGAAAATAGCATTCTTGCTAAATTAGCCCATGAGCTCCCTCATAAGTAGCCATCCAGAATTATTCTTGTTAATAGCATTTCGAATCCTGCTTAAATTACCGTATGAGCTTCCACATTGGTTATCATCCAGATTCGTTACGGAAATTTGTTCTACATTTTCTTGTCATATACTTTATATTTCCAGTAATGCAACAAATCCTTGAATTAGTCGGAATTCCAGAAATTGTTCAAATAAAGTTCTTTTTTTTTTTGTTCAGGTTTCCACAGGAGATGAGTCAGTTCCTATGTGCAGTTTGTGGGAGGGTGACTGATGTTAGTGGCTAAAATGTTTTAGTCGCACTAAAACTGAAACCTTTAATACACCACCATCAGTTCACTTGATATGTCTATAAAAGCTGTAATTACCAGTAGATCTTGTGTGGGTAAGGGAGTTTGAAATTTAAGGGGAGGAGTAAGAGGAAAGCACTAGTTTATTTTTTCTTGTAACCTTTTAATCACGATAAGAAATAGCAACTCTTCAGTAACAAGCAATGGTTTCAAACAGTTTTCAAAAAAAAAAAGAAAAAGCGGCAGGAATGAACTTGACATCGGTTACCAATAAAAATGAAATCGGAATGATGCATTGAAAGTTTTGCGTACCTCATATTTGATGATAAAAGTACAAACGTGGACATAATACAGATATGCCTCATGGCTCTAAGCAATATGAAATGTCTATACAGGACGTGGGTAACGTAAGTTTTGAAGTAGCAACAAGAATAGAAGGTATGTGAAAATTTGTGTAAAAAGTGTTCCTTTCTTCATAATCTACTAAAAAGGCAGGGAAAGAATTTTACGTTCATCTATAAACGCAGGAAGAAGTGAGGTTGGAAATTTCAAATGATCCGTAAACAGAAGTAATTGGTGTGAGTGGGAGGGAGCCTAGAGAGATGATAGAGGATTAATTGCTTAGCCAATGCTAAATCACTGAAATTTTTTAGCATACGATGTGATTTTGGGTTTCTTTACTTCTATGTTGTGTACATGTTTTATTATCCTTGTTTTTCTTATTTGGTTGAAAAGCTTGGTCAAAGTTTGTAAATAAATCACTTTGAAGTAGTAATCTTTATTGATTAACCTCTAATCAAGTTTTGGGGCTTCTTAATCCATCCACTATAAAAGTTACGCAGTTCGTCTAAAACTCAGTAGATGGGTATTAAGATTAAAAAGATGGGTAAAATCACATGAGAGATCATCGATGTGACAAAAATCCTTCGTGATCTTGACAAGTCACAGAAAATGTCACTATGTAGTAATGTGGCATAGGAGTTGATCTCTGATAAGCGGATTACGATGTCTATAGTATCTATAGTACGTCATTTACATTCTCATCCATTTTCTTGGCAATTCTGACATTAGAAAATTTCAATTACATGAAGGAAAGTGAAATATGGTTGTTTGTTTCTGTTACAATTGTTAAGCAGTTCTATTAATAGCGCTTTTTCAAAATTTTGAAGGGTTAAAATTTCAACACCTCTAACAGAATTCCTGAAATTGTTCTTGAAAATGACTCTGGAAGTCTCGCTGTTTTTAAGATATATAAGAATGTAAAGAAATTGACGAAAAAGTGGCGATGTTAAGTGATTGATTAATGGTGATTTAAAATAATAATGGGATTGGTGGATTTTAAACGGAGTATTCACTTGTAAAAAGTTTACCAAACTGATGGGTATTTTTCGATGAGCAGGACTCTTGCCCTTTTATTAAATTCATTGAGCCAACTGTCGTTTTTCCATTTCTCGCCAGCCGTTGGATGATGATATACTTATGCAACAATTTTTCGCATTCATCGAAACCTCAAGAGGTCAAAATCTGTCCTTCAGAATAAGTTCAGATTTACCAACTATTAAATTGCTGAACAATGATACTTACCAGTCTATGAAATGATGACTTGGAAAAAAAGATGATCATTGTACGTTTATCATTTATTACTTACTTTGGGCCTTATTACTGCTATCAAAATTGTTCATTCAAATTAACATGTCACAATCTAAAAATGTGGTTTTTCTTTTTCTCCCCTTTTTTCTTCCTTTTTTTAAAAAAAAATGTGAAAAAATATAATAAACTTTTTAATCGTTTTTCTCTCTACAATCTCTATCTTTTTCCTTCTTATTTCGTTCATTTTGCCAATCGAATTTTCATCATCAGTATGTCCCAAAATGCCAAGAAATAGGAATCCATCGGGAAAAAAAAGGGCTCAAAATTCAAAATGAAAAACT
>NW_018108183.1:888283-889585 GCF_000183805.2 Loa loa | reverse complement strand
ATAATAATATATATATATATATATATATATATATATATATATATATATATATATATATATATATATGCAGAGAGAGAAAAAGAAGGAAATGAACAGCAAATTTGAGACCATCTTAATCTTTATTCAGTCACAAAAGAATAAAATAATTGTTCAGATGTAACAAAAGTTTGTATAAGTAAATGAAAAGCATATTGAAAATGGCAAATAAATGAATATCATATTCATTTAACTGTTCTCTTCGCTCGGTATAAATAAGGTTTTATATCTTGAAAATATAACTCAAAAGCATAATTGGAATATTATCATATCCGATTTGATACTCATTACCAATACGATTACTTAGACGTAATTACTGGAATTGGAAAAAATTATCCTTATCCAGTGAAATTGTTACGTCATGCATAATGTAAACAGAGCAACGGTGACAGGTGATGGAAGTGAAAGAAATAAAAATTAACATTAAGCAGCAGATCAAATCTGATTTTTGTTATCTTAGCTAATTAGTTAGTGGGAAGTGGTAAGCAAAAGGAGAAGAAAGAGCGGAAGAAAGCGATATGATGAAAGGAAAACTTGATGATTATTGAATGTCTTATTAATATCATCCAAATAACAATTGTCTCAACAACTCATCTCTATTTTACAAACTTTTAAAACCTTTATTTCAACATAGCAAAACAAAGATCGCTTTTAATAACACCCTTTATCATTCTTCTCTAAGATGTAACAATTTTAATAATGACAACAAATCAATTTTTTAGTGTTACAATTGCTTAAAAAATGGTAAAAGAGAAAAAATGTTAATAATAATACTGAAAGTATTTAAATGGGAAAAAATTGAAATTTTCAATGAAAATGAGAATAGCATGGACATTAAAAAAGCGAAACAACGGAGAGCTTTCCTTGAATAAAACTTTAAAATCTGATAAATGGAAAGTTTTCCTGAATTATTTCATGAAATAATTGCCATTTCATTGATTCGTTGATTTTCTTTATTTAATTATCATAGAAGTTTGACAATTCATTTCGCTCCTTTTGTTTACTGTAAAAATTTGAAGAATTTCTCTAAAAATTATACAATCCTTTATAGATTCATAATTGAACAAAAAAAGAAAAATTAAAGAATATGGATTTCAGTTATTGGGTTGCACCTTATATGTATGGTCTAATGACTCTTGCTCAAACAATAAGGCAGGTTTCCTTTTTTTTTTTTAATTGCTTATATCAATTGTTGATACAAGTTTGATAAAGCAGTTCATTTGTGATGATTATATGTTCACTTCATTCAAGTCATTTTTCATTCCA
>NW_018108183.1:882410-887216 GCF_000183805.2 Loa loa | reverse complement strand
TTTTTTTTTTTTTTTTAAGTACGCTATGAAATGTTTTCGAACTTTTTTCTTGTTATTTTCAAAGTTTCGATCTAGGAAACAAAAAGATTGAAATGGCCAGAAATTTCACCAATCAGTGAAATGCATTTGCTCTCGCCTCATGTATCAACATTGCCTTTATCACAAGCAAACAAAGGACAAATTTTCAGATAATTCACTTCGAAAGTTGTGACAAAAAGGAGTGAAGAAATTGTCCTCAGAATTTTAAGCATTATTTATTGAAAATCTCAAAAGAATGCAATGTAATTAGTAAGCAATACAATTAGATATAGCTTAAATGATGAACGATTTGTAATATATTGCTGGAATAAAACATGCTTCAAAAGTTAAAAATGGAAAGAAAAGTACATATGTACCAATTTCTGAAATTCGCTTTTATTTTACAATTAAATATATTTGTATGAAATTGTTACTAAACTGTGTCAAAAAATGCTTCAAACTTTGAATCTGATGATAATTACTCTATTTTTCAATCATTTTTGCTCCAGATAACGCTGAAATGATGCTAAAAATTTGAGGACATCATATGAGATGAATTAATTTCAAATTTATTCTTATAATTTAAATAATATCATATCCTAAATTATATTTAATTTAATCCATAAGAATATAACTGAAATCTTGGCATTATTTGGTAAAATTATCAATGTTGTCAAATAATTACAGTGTATGGATGACAACAGGTATGTCTGTCCATCGTTATATTGGCGTTTGTCTACCATTTAAGACATCAACACTACTAAAAACGGCTCGAGTTCGAATATTTATCCTGTTACTGCTTGGATTTTCTCTTCTCTTCAATATTACTCGATTTTTTGAGGTAAATGTTCTTTTTTATTTCTTATTTTTCCGCATTTTCGAGAACAAGTCAATGGAACCAATCACATTTTTACTTTTGTGATAAAATTTGATTTTGCTGGAAATTTCAGGGAATGAGAGAAATCTGATTTCTGAATCATTTTCCCTTGGAAATTTTGGAAATAAAATCGACTTTAAAAGAAAAAAATTAGGTGAAAAGGGATTTGAAATGGTAAAATTGATGCTACCACAATCAGACAAAAGAAAATTCCAATTTATACCCATTATCCAATTTTAAGTAATTTTTAATTTATTTGAAATTGATTTATTGATGCAAAAATCGATGCTAGATAAATGTTACATAATGTTTCTTTTAAACTTTTATCATTCAATTTTTTTCCGATGAATAGCGAGAAGGCAAGAAATTGACTTGCTAGTGAAATATTAGGAATATTCGAAGTATGGGGAAATGTTTCTCTTGGGAAGTATTAGTAACCACAACGATTTATCTCTCTTCTTCAAAAGAAGTCCAATTTTATGGATGAATTGCTAAATTCATAGTTTGTTCTCTGAAAATAACTTTGTTGCACATATTTCTGCTTTATTATCTCTCTTTTTTTTCCCACTTTGAAAACTTATCAGAATAAACAAGAAAACATAAATGAATTTGAATCCATTAAATTTAATTTATTTTCAAAAGTTAACCCTTTTTTAGCTTAATTTACGATACTGCTAAAATGTCAATGATAATATTGTAATATGAAAAATATGAAAGCATTTAATAGAATTCTAATTTTAGACAAATGATAGAGATAGAAATTAATGATGCAAAAGATTTAGCGGAGGGGATTAAAGATGTTATACATTTCTTGATAAAGAAGCAATTTAGTTAACGTAACCATCTTTTTAATTCAAATTAATCCATTTTTATTCAAAATTAAATTATTTTACGCAAGATATTTTGCACAAATTTCTATCCCAAATTAATTTCATTTGCATTATTTAGTAATATATTTTAAAATAATATTAAAAACTTTCCAATCAATTCATATGTTCCCGATTTTATGCTTTTATCAAAGCGTAGTTAGCAAATTAATTATATCAAATCTACTAATGCCTCTTATATCAGTGCGATTCCGCTTGACTTGAGAACAGCTCGAATGGTGTGCTAAATTTGTTTCATATTCTTTTTTAAATTAAATATCCAATTAATTTACGTTCCAATTTTCAATTTATTTGAAGCTAATCAAAATTTCTTGTTAGGACAAACTTCCAATTGTAATTGATAATTTAAATATAAAAGAAATTTGTATTGAGAACATTCCCACTTCTCAGAAAATTTAAATCGATGTTGAAAATACTTTCTAGGATGAGTTGCAGGACACAGATTTATTCCTCCAATGCAACTAACATAGAATTAGCTTTTACTGGATAAAAAAGAGGGAAAAAAACACGAAATTTAAAATCCATTAACATATTTTGAAAGAGAAAAAAAGGAGAGAAAATAACTGTGAGTTAAATGTAAATAAGGCAAATGGATAAAATGAATAAAATAAAAGGCAAGAAAAGAAAAAAGGGAAGAAAATTCATTCTTATCATTTTTATTTATCATTTCTGGAAAATATTTTAATTGGGAATAAACAATTTATGCCTTGAAATTAAACCATAATTTAAAAGCAATCAATAAATTTTCTTTACTAACCTTAGCCTTCATGGAAATCCGAATAACATGTTCTTTTATTTATGCTACAAAAATATTAGTATAATCGAAAAAAAAAGATTATTCAAGAAAAAGTTTTCATTTGAGTTACAAATTTCTAAATAAATGGTCTAATTAACTGATTGGACTCAACGTATCTTTCAGTGGTCACTTCCGGTATATAATTTAAGTTCGAATCCAGAATTGCATGCTGCATTAAACGGTCAGATAAGTCTCGTGATTTAAAGGATGTTTAAATATTTGGATGATAATAAGCTATGAAATTTGATGAAAGCTCGCGGAAGAATTTAATAATCATTTAAAATGACAATATAATTTTTATACAATCATTTGAAATTTTACTGGGTCATAAAATTTGAATGGCAGATTAAAAATCATTGGGATCTGATCAATAATAAATGAGTCAATGAGGAATGACTAGTGATGATTGATGTAATTGAGTGAGCAATTGTATAAGCGAATTCTAATTCCCAAAAGAGTTAGAACTTGAATAGTGGTAAGAATGAGGTGAAACTGAAAACGGATTATAAAAGAAATACAAATAAAAAGAAGAAGGACCTGAAAAAAGCGTTCAGTCGGAAAATGTCAACTGATTAACGAAATCCGATGAATTGAAATAACAGATTCTAAAATTTAACAATCATTAAAATGCAATGAATTAATCCAAAATCGAAGAATTATAATTTTATTTTTGAAATAATCCTAACATTAATTTTAGGTGCGTGTGGTCAATAACTGTTTCCGATCAAATATAAATGCCTTCATCCCGGTATTAGCCCCATCAAATCTACGACTTAACCAAACTTATCGCCTTATATTTTTTGGTTGGGCCTATACCATATTAATGTTTGTGCTCCCATTCACATTATTAATTATTTTAAATTCTCAGGTTAGCTCTTTTCGACCTTTAAACAATTTAAATGAAGCGTGGATAGTTTCAACCAGTGGATAAACTTCCTAGTTATCACTTATCATCCCAAAATGCTGATAACAGCTGAAATTATCAACATTTATCAGTCATTCAATACCAAAAAAAAACATGCTATATTTCATCTTAATTCCAACCATATATTTAAAAAAAAATCTCAAACTTAGGCCAAATTTAAAATGCAGATCGAAGTTCGCAATAAAAATTTAACATTTTTCAAAATTATTTTTCTAGAATTATTGATTATTTCTCAGGTACTACTAGCCATTCGACGATCAAATCGACTACATAGGCGACAAAGTGTGGTACCCGATGAGTCGCTAAAACATGCGGAACGAAAAGAACGCCAAATATCAATAATGCTTATTGCAATTGTACTTGTTTTCCTATCCTGCAATACATTAGCATTCGTAGTTAATATTCTCGAAAATGTTGGTTATGATAATGCTCTCTACGTTTCGCTTGTCACTTACAATAATTTCTTGGCAAGCCATTTAATTTTTTTTTTTCATAATTATTTGTAAAGGTACTTTTATCATTTGTTGAAACTTCAAAAACTAAGCCGGACATGTATCGATTGTTTGTTAAAACTAAACTGGACATGTCTCTATTACTCATATGGAAAAAGATATTGTTAAATTTGAAAAAAAAAAAATTACATAGAATTTAACCAGATAAACAATTCTAGTTTGGCAAATTGCTAAAAAGTATCTTGAAAGAATAATTTGACAGCAAAAAAAAAAAACGGAAGGAAAGACTATAAAATCAATAAAGGTAAATTATGATCAACCTGAAATAAAACACAACTAGTACTTCTGAATTTAAAACCTCAACAAATGCTTTTATTGTTGAAGCGTATTTACGAGAAAGTAAAAGATAAGAAGCGATTTTTAAAATGAGATCTGTCATGAATTTTAGATATAACAATCATCACTTTTTTCTTTTTTTCTTGTTTCTTGAAAAAATTCTTCAAATTTGTTATTTATAGAAATATTCAAGTTTTCATTTTGCATGCATACATATCTTTTAGTAGAAACATATTTTTGCAAAGACGAAAAATTTCCATACTATTAAGAATTTCTCTCTTTTTTTTTTTTTTTTTCTAAATCAATTAATTATGATATTTCAGGTAATGGTAAATGCATCATGCAACATAACAATATATATGTTATTTTCGGATAAATATCGTCTATTACTACGCCATTATATGACATGTCATTGGTCAAAGGATGGCGAATTACTTTTAACGACAAATACTCCATAATATTATGATTACTTTAATATATAAATTGCATTGCTTCATTTTAATCAAATTTCCTTT
>NW_018108183.1:879001-881828 GCF_000183805.2 Loa loa | reverse complement strand
TATAATGTCTCAAATTAATTCATTAATTTTTGTTTTTTTTGTTTTTTTTTTTTTTTTTGCATAAGTGCAATTGCATGGATAAGTTAAAAGTTAATATTTGTAATTTAAATCCAATGTCGCACTAAAAAGACGCCCACAGAGGAGAATTGTTTATAACATGCACGGGTTATTGCTGAAAATTTATATATAAATATGTGTGCTAATTGTTTATTTATAAACATAAAGGATCACAATTATGTGATTTAAATTATCAATTCAGTTCAACTATTAAACAATTTGAAATTTTTGATGTCAAATCAATAAAATTAAATATTTTTACTAACAAAGGGTTGAAATTTATTTTATATGTTATTTCTCTAAAAATATCATCAGCCTTAATGATAGTAAGAAATTTCTGGAAATGCAACAATTTTAATGTGTAGGAAAAAAGTGCTAATTAGTAAATAAGCGATCGTTAAGATCAAAACAAGCAGCTGTTTAAGTGAGTTACAAGTTAAAACAATTTTTTAGTGACATCTTAACTGACAGCTGTGTTAACAGATGAATAAATTGCAAATGATTTTTTAAAAGGTCAGGTCAATATTCAACGTATATCTCTATATTGTAGTCTTAAAGTATACTATAATCGAAAAAAAACGGAATACTAAATGAATAGAAAGTGACTCTCATGATCAGGATAACACCAGATTATTAAAATATTGTGAATAAATAGGATGTTTCGAAACAAAATGAAATTTGAGACTAAATTAAAAAATTCTAAAATCGATTTATTAGAAGATGTGAAGGGTAAAAATGATGTATCTATCATCATTATCATTTCTGGTTCTGTCGAGAGCGCTAAAACTAATCGGAAATCAGCGCCAACAGGAGAAACGTTACCAGAATACAAAGAGGAATAATTCAGATTGGTTACAGTCATTAAATGAGAAGCAATAAATTAAGATACAAGTGAGATGTTAATGATTCTCGATGAGTTATCCAATTGTCCGCATTAAGCTCAACGGAATTTATTATTTTAAACTCTATCCAACTACACAGAAAAGATTTTATGAAAAAAAAAAACCAGGAAAAGGAACTTCCTCTTCAATTATTAGCTTTTACTGAAGATGAAACCAATCGGATCAATTTGGAACAACTTCAGAAATAACCTTAACTCAGGATATAATTTCAAAATCACTACCAAAGTCATTTTCAGTTTTAACACTAGCATTGCTACCACTTTTAAAATGAAAATTACTGTTAAAGACAGCACCATATATGGTAACATCATCATTTTCAGCATCAATTATTCTACCATTACCCAAATTACCACCAATTTTGGTACCACTTACCATTCTTAGAATCAGAGCTACTGTAGAAGACAATATTATTCACAACATCATAACCAAAATGAAGCAAAATGCAACCGAAGACAAAGAACATCCTTTCGTTTTGAGAAAAAATCTTATCCACGAAATTTAGAGATTTTTCACAAAAAAATAATAACCCTTGCAGATGTCATTTTCAAATTAAAATTTACTCAGACGTTGATCAGAAAGATATTTATTAAAAAAAGTTAAATGAGATTGGTTCTTCGGTGAGTAATTCTATTATCGAAATATATTTCGTAAGCAACTATGAAGTGATCAAATTATCTAGCTTTTTTAAAAATAGAATCGGAAACTTATTGAATTTTCAAAAGTAAACAAAAAAATTGGTAACTTTGTCAAAATTACATAAATTAATTGGAAAATGAAATGCTTTTAGATAGTACCATTATGAAATTTAACAAATTACAATAATATCAAATCATTTCTCGCCTTTTTTTTTCGAAAGGATTCAGAACTTCGATTAATGTAGAAAGACTTGAAAACGGTGTGTAATTTTTTATCATTCAGATATCATTTCGTCAAATATTTATTAATGAGTTTGGCCGAAGTACCTTCTTATCATGACTGAGGAATTGCAATACTTAATTAATGCTCAACTCTAGTAATATAAATTTTTAGACGAAATACCTTGCTAGATTTGTAAGGAAAAATTTTCCATTTGACTCACCGATAAGCTCAACTGAGAGACTATTGAAAGATTTAAAACCAATTATTGTCAACTTATAATAAAAAAATTTTTTTTTTGTAATCTAACTATTGCAAATTCAAATTTACACAATTACGGTAATGCATTTTTCATTCATCGTTCATTGGACAGATTTGTACTGACTCGTAATACCGTATTTTACAGAAATTACTTATATCCTCTAAAGTTATATCATTAATCCTTTTCCTTATCATTTCCAAACATTTCCTTATGGTAGTATTTTTAGCACTTTACCAGCCTTAAATTCTTTAAAAATTTTTTATTATTTCATTATATTTGAATAAACTATTTCTAGAAATAGGATAAATGCAAACAGAAGTTATAAATGTTGAAATAGTCAATTCATCTATTAATTACAAACATTATTTAGGAAAAATTTCCTTTCCTAACTTTTTTATGTCTTTTGTTTCCATTTCCATTTCAATGTAATAAAATTGAAATAACACAAATTGTTGCTATGTTATTTTAGAAAGAAAACTTTTTTCTTGCAATAATTTTGAAAAATTTTTGCTTTTTTTTTTCAAGAAATAAAACAATGTGAAAAAATGTTTACAAAAAAACCTTCAAGAAATTATTGTTTGTAAATAATTTTTCAAATTTGTTACAACTTATTCATAATGTGTACCTTTCGTACTAAACAAACAAATTTTTTTTTTTTCAGTCATATAAAATGTTCACTGGTAAACAGCTGTCATTACATTTATCACCACTATAATTTTTTCTAGAAAAACTAAGGTAATAAAAATGAATT
>NW_018108183.1:875341-878252 GCF_000183805.2 Loa loa | reverse complement strand
AAAAAAGGAACGAGCGAAGCATTTAATTATAAACACATTAAATATATCTGCAATAAAATAAGTTCAATAATATGCAATAAGATGTATTTTCATTGAATATATCTGTCATTGTCATTTTCGAATTGAGGAAAATACATGCAATAAATTGATTGATGAAAAGGAATTAGTTGATAATTGAAATGGATATATTTCGATTATTCGATTTGATGTTACTGTAGTAATATTTGAGACAATAAAAGGGAAAAGATACTTGATTAATTTCATTACAAAAATTAGCATTTTATTGTCTTGTCAAATATATTTATACAATAATTTGAAAGATTATTTGTCGCAGTCATCTCTTTCTACCTTTTGAACCTTATTTTTGTCTTTTCATTATTTACAAATCAGTAATTCTCCTCAACATGTTAATTAACATTATTGGCAGTCCAACTTTACTTATAGGGTTCTAAACTTAAAAATTCTAGTTCATTAATGCAATTAAATCAAGTCATCTTAGATTAACAAAGTTAAAAAAAAAAGAGAAAAAAACAAGTAAGAAGTGATGTTTAATATTAGTGGAATTTGCTTTTGATCTCACAAATATAACTATTTCAAGTTTTTATCAGGCAGACTAAGGGAATGTTTCAGCGTTGACATTTAAAGTATTATTATTTCATTTTCTTATTACTCTTTAGCTTATGTGAAATTTAAGAGTCAATTGATCGCCACTGCTACGATGTCCACTTCAATAATTTTGTATAAGTAAGACTAAAATGTTGCGATATTAAATTCTAATTTCACATTTCAGTAAAAGAAAGTTGTTCAAAGTAACAGTTAGCATCTCTATGAGACAATCATTTCTTATGGAAGTGAAATTATCAATGATTAACAACATGCATCTCAGCTGATAAACAATTCAGTATTATGTCATTTCATTTAAAATATTTTGAATTTCGGAAACAAAATATTGAATGGTTTATTCAGAAAAAGAAATTGCAAACAACGAATTTTTATGATGAACTGAATATCTGATAATATTAAATCATATTTTACTGATATCATTAAACAAACGAGCTTCAAGTGAGCACACATCAGCAAGGAACTGCCGATAACGAGTGTTTTCTAATCGGAGCATACCTTCGGCCGTTAGTTGCAGAGTCCGTGGCCTCATTTCTGCAAATGATTCATTGTTTCCGACCTGAGAAGACAACGACCTTTTCGTCGTATCCAGTTCTGAATTCATATGTAACTTAATATTCAGTTTAGGTTGAATATTAGAAGAGTTAAGTGAACTTTAAATGAATTTTAGAACTTAGCTGCTGAATGCTTACCAAAATATTAATCGGAAAAAAATGAAGATTTAAGTAATATACCGCTACAATCGATGCCATCCAAATTGAATCCGGCCATGGTACCATGATTTGCTGGCTTTTCATTATTCGTTTTGTATTTTCTGGATTTTTGTTCTTTCCACATTTGTTTCGATTTGGAAGTCTGTTTGCAGCTATCAACTGTTTTAGGTGATTTTTCCTTAGTCTTCTTGTCACGAGACCTACTATATTGTGATGTCCAACATACTGCTTCTTCAGAGTTCAACTGATATGCTATGGACGGAAATCCAGGATGAGGTGAAAGATATTGGTCAAAGAGTTGACCAAAACAATTTGCTACATGCATTTTGGAGTAGTAGTTGTTGCAATGCAGGTAGCTAGGCCATAAAGTGTACTGTTGTAGGAGCTGAGCCATGGGATAAGTATTTGAATTAGCATACTGATTTAGAAGCTTTGCAACGAATTCTGGCGTGCAACGATTTTCAAACTGATTTAAAAATAAATCGGAATTCATTTCCTGGATTTGCCAATTACTATTAAGTTGTTCGCTACCATAATATTGTTGTTTACTTCTTGGATGCTTCTCAGAAGTCAGATCAACAGAATTTTCTATTAGGACATCGGATACTTTGTGTTGTTGGTTAATAGGGATGGGTGTATTGCACATGTTTGAAATAGTATTTTGGGAACTACCATCTTTCTGAACTATAAATGCCATTTCGGGATTCAGTTTAGTTTTATCGAAACGACAAATAATATTCTGTTCAACCGGCGGTTGGCATACTTCCTACAATAATCTCTTATCACGTCATAAATTTCTAACACAAAGTAATAATTAATTAATTGAAATTTCATCCAAATACAGCTATCACATTTTTACAAAAAAAAAAAAAAAACAACCATTTATGCTATTTAGCAAAATTTCCTTTTCATTATTTTCGATATCGAAATTATCACTTTAACACTAATGAATGATTAAAATGATTTGTACCAATTTATTGGGAAAACGAATAGCTGATGGATTTGTTTGTGGATATATGGTAGAATTAGGGTTACATAAATAGGAAGAAGGATTGCTTGCAAGATCATTGCTACTGCAATCAGTTGGAATGGGAACGCATTCGCGATCTAAATAGTGATTAAAATTTTGAGAAATTTTTTGCATTAAATAAGTTCGAATTTAGTAAATGTGTATGTGCTTATTACATGTTAAATATTCATCTTATAAAATCAGAATTCTATTACTAAATGATTAAATATTCGCTGAAAGATTCATTTAATATTTTTTTTTTGCTTTTTTTATGCATTCTTAATTTCAACATTTATAAAAAGAAAAAAAATGATTCCATGAATAGATTTGTGAGATATTTTAAGAATAAATCAAATAATAACTTTACCATCAATAAATTTCGGGAAAACACGCAACCTTGTATTGCCATTTTGGAATTGCACTGCTTTCAGCAATAAGCTACAGTCACTGGTTCGTGATCTATATCGTCGTATGATTGCGCTAGCACGCATGGACATCACATTTGCGCACTTAATTAAAGTTGAAACAATTCTAATCGTTAAATCTGATCTTCCTTCACAAAANAAAA
>NW_018108183.1:869837-874487 GCF_000183805.2 Loa loa | reverse complement strand
AAAGTTGAAACAAATTCTAATCGTTAAATCTGANCTCCTTCNCAAAAAANAAAAAAAAAAAAAAGATTTACGGTATTTCGATCAAATCTGCTTTATTACTACTACATTCATCTTTAATTAATGCTTAGAGAAAATATTTAAAATCAAAAATCCTTTCCATACACTAAAATGAATAAAAGAATTTTATAATTAATAAATTCCTTCAAATACGAATATGTCATTCAGTGAAGAGATTCATATAATAAGCAATGATAATTTTATTTTAAGTAAATATGTTAAATGTTAAACGTCTTTATCAAATATTTCTGTTGGGAATAAGAAAATTTTTTATTTAATTCACAATTAGTTCATACATATATATGTATAAATATAAATGCAAGTTGACGTGAAATTTTGAAAAAATTCAAAATTCTAAAAAATTTTAAATTGAATAGTGTAAATGCATTTGAATATTCAAAATGTAAGGAATATAAATAAGTAGCAGTTACAGTTTTGCAGTGACAATTGTTATATGGACAACGACCAGCGTGACCTTTCAATATAACCTGTCGTCCATGACCTTCACACTTTCGGCAAAACAATGTTCTTGATGGCATGATCGTCTGACAGTAATTGTAATCGTTATTCATGTTGTATAAATGATTGTTATAGTTAGACGTATCGTTTGTATAGTATTCGAAATGATCATTATTGTTACTAATTTTAAATGCTGTTTTTATCCGTCATATCATCAATATAATTATATTGTTAATCATTTGTTAATTAATCAAGAATGCTATCAGTTAAAACATTTGCAGCTAACAATTAGATAAAACAAATTTATTAATTAATTCATATATTGCCAGTTAGGATAATTTGTCAAATTTTTTAGAATTTCATTTGAATCTAATGTATTTATTGGAACTATTTCTTTAAATGAGCTAATTAAAGGAATTAATATTTTCAAATATTCAAAGAAAAAAACTAAGAAATTAAAAATATAAGTATACATACGTAAAGATAATTACACGTGAAGAAAATACACGTACAAATGCATAATGACCTAAAAAATGAAAATAACTTAGTGAAAGGAACATTCCACTGCTTATTTTTTCAGGATCGTAAAAAATATGAATTGCTTTGGCATCAAGTTTGATTGTTGATTTATGCATTGGATAATTTAAGTTGTCAAGTTACCATGGGAGTTAAGGGCAAAATCGGTAATTGTCCTTTGTCCCTTTTCCATTTTCTCGTTCTCCTTAACAGACCAGATGTTTGTACACGACGTACACCATACACACCCAGATACGCACACACATACACACACACACACACACACACACACACCCATATATGTAAGGATAAATAAAATGTTTTTGTTTTGGCCCAGGCCATGACAATTGGGCAATAATGATTGAATGTCTTGAGTAAATTAACGCTTGTATTTGGGAAGAAGATGGAATGATTCGTTTGAAATACGGCAGGGAAAATTGAGGAATATTTGAACGAATTTTAGCAATTATAATTTGTTTCTCTCTTCTGGAAATGTTAAAGTTTTGAGAAGTTTAACACAAGCAACATTTTTCAAGGCTTTTACCGTACTTGGCCTTACTTAAAAATTTGGCTTATATTAATAGCTTTCAAGCTATTAATATAAGACATTTACAAAAAAGCTTTCGCCCGTATCAATGTGAATCGAATAAGCTGTAATAAAAGATTTGATAAAATGGATTTGTTCAATTAATGAATGGATGAAATAGAAGTGATGTTAGATAAAAGCGCAGATTATTATTAGCGCAATTTCCAAATTTCTTCGAACATTGATGCTGTATTTTCCAATTCATTTTTTAAAATTTGCCTATATCAAGTAATAAATGATTCGATTGTAAAAACTGAAATTTAATATGAAGTTTTATAAAAATTTAATAAAAAAATAAAAAGACAAAAAGAGCTGAAAGCAAAAGTTAGGAAAATTAAAAAGAATAAAGGTTGAAAAATTCATCAAAGATAATCTTTCATTTATGATATATCCGTATTTGTTGCATTTTTTGAAATTTAACTTTAGTAGAAGAAATCTATTTGCATTCGTAAAAATTCGTCTCGGTTTTGGCATCAAATAAAACGAGGAGAGCAAAAAGAAACGTAATGATTACGTGGCTATATACGCATGAATTTGGTTTACGTATTTACGTATATGTCAATAATATCAATGAAGATTTTTCAAAATTTAACACACTACCAGTTGAAAATTGATGACAATTTTGGTATTATTAATTAATCATTTATCAGTACTTGCCAAATGCAATCATTTATTAATACTTATCAAATGTTAAGCTTTCCTTTTGAAAGAATGAAATAAACACGGATATTTTATCAGTGATAGAAAATTATTTAACAAAATATTTAAAAGTTAATAAAGTTTGTCTAATCGAAAGTATTTATGTAGACAGTAAATTATAAACGAGTAAAAATGGGAAATGATTGGGAAAGTTTATGCATTTGCAAGTTTTGTTTATTTCATAAACAATAATCAATTGATCATATCAAATGAAAAGAGCTTTTCAATGATGAATAAATGTGTTAAATGGGAAGAAAAACGAATGCATCATTTGTTTAGATTTTAAAATTGAACAAACGATTGTATTTTTCTTTCTTCTTTTGGCTTTTCTTTTATGTGTCATTATGTGAGATACTATCTGTTGTAAAAATTTGATGGAAAATTTAATAAAATTAAATTGCTTTCTAACAGAGAAGAATTGATTTTTTTTAAAAAAAGGAAACCTATAAAAAAGATGAAATAGAAATCAAAAAAAAAGAAGAATGAAATGGAATATGATAAACAACAATCATCCGACATTACAGACTTTCGAAAAGGGACTTTTTTTTTTTTTAGAAAATCAGGAAGATAGAAGTACGAAGATTATAAGTATTTCTGCATTCTAATTTTCTTGACATTTTACCAGAAATCAAAAAAAGTGATTATGACTGAAATCCGAGAACATCCTTCTGAACTCTTAAATTTGTCTAAGTTTGATCTTTCTTGCAAAATTTGATCCTATTCTTTTCTCAACGATAACAATTTCTCCATCGAAAATTTATAATAATTAATTTATGTCACAGAAACAGAAGAAAAATTAATCAAAGTCATATCCTTTTATTTGAGTCTATTACAAATAATCCTATCGATAGAATGTATTTGCTCAATGTATTTCAAAATTTCCTAATTAAATATAAATTAAGTTTCTAATTCGCGTTATCTTTGTATGCGAAAATATTATATCATATCCAATTTAAAAATTTTGAACATTTGAAAAGTAAAGGTAATTGTTTGTTAAAACACATATAAATATAATTTTAATGGTAGTACAGTTGTAATTTTACGTTCTATAAAAATAAAATCCTTTTATTACTAAATAAAATTCAGTTTTAGTTAAATATTAGAAACTTCAGACTCCAAAATTATCCTTTTCAGGTCAACAATTTAGCATTGAATAGTTTAGCTGAAGCTGTGATATAACTTCTCAAATCACCGGAAAGTTCCTAATAAACAGAAAACTTGTCACATGATTCACTAATGAAAAAGGTATTTTTCATAAGGGAGAAAGCTTCATCCTTGTAATGTTCAAATTTAAAAAATCACTATAAGCTCAGTTTTAACCAAAAAATTCAAATCATCGATTTTCTGAATCATCAAATGGAGACTTTATTTTACCAAATAAAATATTGTACACTGTGAAGCTTTCTCTCCATGAAAATGCCTGATGGAATTCTTTACATCTAGAAAATTATGAACTATGTCTTTAAAAAGACGAATTGGGAATATTTTAATTAAACAGTGTATCCTTTATTCAAGAAAAACTCTCACTCAGAATTCATCCTGAAATTTTTCATTCAAGAATTTATCCTAAAATGGGACCATTCGCAATTTCCCATCGCTAACTTCATACTTCTATAAATCCGTTGCATTCCTTTAGCAAATGTTATAACTATTCCATTAATATCGTTAAAAATTTTATGCTTACACGTACAATACACATTACATCGTTATCCTTCTTTGCTTTTTTGTTTTCTAGTGATAATTTCTGGCAGCTAATTAATTCACTCATTAAAAATTTTACCTTTCCTAAATATTTATTTACCGAATAATACCCATGATGCTATTACATTGATTAGACAACTGATAAACACTTTACATGGCCTAACTAAGCAACATAACAGTGTATTATTTTGATTTGTTTAACACATCCAGAACAAATTTTGTGTATATATTTCACTGTATTTTGAAAATGTTAATCATTGGTATTTTGTGAGGTATCGAAATCAAATTTTATGGAAGGATTACTTACTTGATCTGTTTATCTATGATAATAATTATCTTTTTTTGAGAGAGACATTTGCCCAATTTAAGTCATTTTGACAAAAATTAAATAGTTAATTAACCAGATAATAATAATTCTAAATGTTTCATTTGTCTTTCTGCTTTCAAAAATACTTTTCGCCACATTTTCTACATTGAATTTTTTTTTCATTCTAAGCTTTACACTGATGGCAATTTTTTAATATGTAAGTTTAATTATCATTATTACGTAAATGAAAGCTTTTAAGTAATAACTTCATTTTAAACTATTAAAAAAACTAAAACATTAATTTGGAAGTGAAACAAAAGTTCTC
>NW_018108183.1:864885-869460 GCF_000183805.2 Loa loa | reverse complement strand
AATAATAATAATAATAATAATAATAATAATAATAATCAATAATAATAATAATAATAATAATAATAATAATAATAATAATAATAATAATAATAATAATAATAAAAATAATAATAATAATAATAAAATTAATGTTGAACTGTTTTAAATAGAAATTCAAAAGAATTATTATATAGAGTCAACAACGGGAAGTTACAGGCCAAAATATCATCAGCTAAAGTAGCCTAACTAAACTTTTAGTGATCAAAGATGTAAATTTAAACGATTTGCCTTCACCTCTTTCATTCCGGAAAAGCTAAGGAAGGACTCTGATAAAATTAACGAATAAGATTCTAAATAAATATAATAGGATGTACTTGCGAAGTGGTTCCATCGGTGGTGATCCATAAATAGACTCCGTAAACTGGAATGCAAAGCATGGATGAAAGGGAAAGAAACCATCCGAATATATGACCCCATAATGGATAATCATAATTGTATGCATCGATCCGCAATGGCTCATATTTTGCTAATCCAAATAGCATTACACTCTGCAATTGATATAATTTTCAGATCAATTCAACATCTAATGCTACAATGGTTTGATCAAACAAATGACCTATTAGATAGTCTAAAGATCTAATGCTAAATTAATTAGGCAAGTTTTTATTGCTATCGCTAAACAAGCTATGCTATATGACTAATTAAATCATGGTAACCCTACAAGATAACTACTATTTTACTGAAGCAATTTTCATTGTTCCTTTATCAAATAGAAAAGAAAATATACATAAAAAGAATGAGGAAAAAAAAATGTTCAACTTCTAATAGGTTATTGATTTAAAATTAAACTAAAATGTGATTAAAACTAAGCAATACTAACCATACATACAACGGGAGTTGCAAAAACCCAACAAAACTTCCACCATCGACTCGGATAATAACCAACCATTGATCTGATATGCTCATACCATTGATCGATACCTAAAATATAAATTATGATAGATACTTCATAAATCTTCACGTTCTCGATATTTTTACTAATCACTTTGTTTAGTGATGGAATGTGTTTATGATTCAACTTAATGTATCAAAAATTATGGAGTGGAAAGATAGAATGTGCCTACAATTTTTCAAAGAAATGAAAGTTTTTAATCTGATCCTAATTTCAGGCTTTGTGAACTAAATCCTTTAGGATTAAGTAAGCCATAAACTATAAATGTTAACCTTTAACTCTCGTTTTTCTACCGTTTCTTTTAAGTCGAAATTAATCATTGTTATGTGTAAACTACTGAAAATACATTGGCCAAATCTATTTAATAATCAGGTCAACCTTATTCATAGAGTTGGCTATTACAGTAATAGAAAGTTAACACGTACCAACAGACCAAGAAATAGCGATACATTCGAAGAATAGAAGCCAAAGAAGTGCCCAACCGGATGCTGCATAAAAATCAAACAATTGAAATACGTAGAAACCGCCCTAGAATTTCTGGGATAATTTTTCTTTTTCAACAAGCAAATTATATGTGACAAAGTTTTAATTGCTTATTTTAATTAGAGACCTTTTTTTTTCCCAATTAAATCTGATAAATCAAATTACTTTCTTTTTTATTAATGTCTTTTTGCATTTTCTTTTGAAAGAATTACATCAAAAAACAAATAAATACTAATGATATTCAAACATTTTCCCTTTGCCAATCCCAAACTTTTTAGGCAAACTTACTTTTGTAACAGTACTCAAGCCACATAAGTAGCTGATGATGCATACTCCAAGTACGAAGAACTCACGACCGTACTTCTTACCACGTACCAAATGTGGAAATTCATCAATCACTGCTGTGAAAAAGCCCTCCATTGTGCAAAACTAAATATGGTCTAATTACTTTTCATGCATATATTGCTATGACATTTGCGCCTATACCTTCTACAAGATATACATTTTACGCATTATCAAAAAAAAAAAACGCTTAAAAAACAAATGATAAATTTTTTTTTGTCAAAATTTAAACAACAAATTAGATGATTCAGTTAAAAATAATTGTAAATAAAAACATACTGTTCGGTAAAATATTAGTTAACCCATTGATTAGCCCCTAGATGGGTGAACTTGGTTTAGATAAAATTTTTAGATAAAATATTTTTTTAGATAAAATAAAGTATAAGTGAAAAGTCGCCTTTGCAAATGATTTGATTTCTGAGACAGTGGCAGTTAAATTTAAGTTGAATTAAAGTATTATAAAAACTTGCTTGTGAATCAATGCCCAAAAATAAAACCATTGTAAAAAAGAGAATTGACCAAACATTTGTATATGGTAGTTGTAGGATTCCGGATGGATAAGCCAAAAAAAGGAGACCTGGACCAGACTGTGCTACCTGAAGGCATTCTTGTCCAAAAACCCCACAAAATGTTGTGATGTTCAAATTTTAAGTTCAGCGAAAACTTTAAGTCTAATCAAAGTTTCAATCCACTAATCAACTAATTTCAATCTAATTAAAATTTCAATCCGTAATATCTAAACTTATCGAAATTCACTGAAGAAATTTCCAATAAATATTCGTTCGTAATTTACAGTCCTTTAATTTTTGAAGCAAAAATTTCAATTAGCAAAATTTTATTGAATTTGAGCTAAATTTACAAATGAGATAAGATTTAAATGATTGCCTCGTTAACGGGTTTGCCTTGTTCAACAGCCATGAAGCCAATGAATGAAAAGATAACGAAACCAGCAAAAACGCTTGTCGCACTATTTACAAAGCATATTGTTAATGCTTGCCTGCAAATTTCATAAGGATTTAAATTTTAAAAGTGTTAGAAATGATAATTTAACCATAATGCTACAATAAAAAAAATCATATACCTGTAAATGTTATTATGATACGAATTGTAACTACCAAGTGCAACAAGAGCGCCTAGTCCAAGGCCATATGAAAAGAAAACTTGTGTGACAGCATCCACCCATACTTTACTTTCCAGAAGCTTCTCAAAATTCGGTTTTAGATAAAATTCAAGACCCAAACTTGCGCCTGGTAATGTTAATCCACGTATCAGCAAGCAAATAAGCATTAGGTATGGAAATGATGCAGTGAGATAAACGATCTGCAATTAGCAATAATGATAACCTATCATTTATCATGCCATGCAACAATAGTTACAATTCTCATTGTATCTTTTATTAAAATTAAATCAATTTGCTTCAAGAACACTTCCCTTTTTTCTGTAGCAATGTAGCAAACTGCAACATATAAACTGACTATTACATTTTAAAAAGGAAATTTAATTTGATGCAATGAACCTTTCCAGTCCATCGAACACCCTTAAAAATGCACAAATAGCATATTGTCCAAGCGATTAGTAAAAAGAAAGCAAGATCCCAACGTAATCCTCCCGGTTCCTCGATTCCCGAACTAATACCAAGCACTTGATAGCTGGAACATTTTTTTTTTCATGTAAAATTCTTATTGAAATAAAATTTGATATAAGTAGCTTTTGCATAATAAAAGGTTTATTTGATTTTATGAAGCATAAACGAACTCCCAGTATTCTTTAACAGGTGATTGAACATTCAAATCATCACTACTACAAATGGTCCAATTCGATTTTGGACCAACGAAGAATTGTTTACGATATTCATTCAAATGATCACTTGTTAATACCTTAAATGTTAAATTTTTTACATACATTTCACTTTTTTTAATTAATTTATCAATCAAATTTCACAATTCTATTTGAGAATTTTTCCTCTTTTGAATTTTTTCGTTGTTGAATCTTCTCTCACAATATTCTTTCTTTTTTTCTTTTCGTCTTTTCTTCGAATATCCCTCAACACAAACTATCAAAATTATTAGGAAGTAGTATCGGGGTAAAGACATCGTTTTTATTGAACCTGCACATCGAAATACTTCGCAACTGTTCTGTTATTATCACAAGTTAGTGGTTCATATTCACTGCGACATCGAGGAGTGTTCCATCTATAAATTTGTCAATTCTTAACTGCTAATCGAATTACTAGTTTATCAAATTTCATCAAGATATATTGAAATAATTTAAATTTCTAATTGATTTCATTATTTCGACATTTTGATAAAAATTACTTGCATTGCGAATTAAGAAGAAAAAATTGCACATTTCTGTCATCGAATATTGAGAATTTTTGAAGGGTAAAATGAAAATTTAAAAATTTTTATCAATTTAATTTACTGATGATCACAATTTCGCCATGGAACATTTGAATCCAATCGAATCGATTCCCATAGATAACACATTGCCCAACTTAGAACTACAATGTAATAAATGTTGAGCCAAAATGCCATCACGGCAGCGGCTATTCCAACACCCTTTAAAATGTGACATATTAAAATTATGCATTGAACTTAAAAATCCACAGAGATTTCAGAATAAAGATAAAATGATTACTTTGAAAATTGGACAAATTTTGAACATTCCAAGTCCACCAATACTCAATAGCTGTCCCCATGTTGTCTCCAATATGAAAAGAGGTGCTCCACAAAATATAAGTGATATCACATAAGGTATTAGGAATGCTCCTATAAAGATCAAAAATTTAAAAAAAAAGAACAAAAAACAAATTTTTTGTC
>NW_018108183.1:853701-864579 GCF_000183805.2 Loa loa | reverse complement strand
ACTTAGAACTACAATGTAATAAATGTTGAGCCAAAATGCCATCACGGCAGCGGCTATTCCAACACCCTTTAAAATGTGACATATTAAAATTATGCATTGAACTTAAAAATCCACAGAGATTTCAGAATAAAGATAAAATGATTACTTTGAAAATTGGACAAATTTTGAACATTCCAAGTCCACCAATACTCAATAGCTGTCCCCATGTTGTCTCCAATATGAAAAGAGGTGCTCCACAAAATATAAGTGATATCACATAAGGTATTAGGAATGCTCCTATAAAGATCAAAATTTAAAAAAAAAAAAGAAACAAAAAACAAATTTTTTGTCAGTGCGATTTTTTATCAGTGGGCAATTGTGATTGTTATTAGTTATTTTAAGTGTAGTAGTACAAGAAAAAATAAATAAATAAATACTCTTTATCTTATAATTGAAAAGTTGAATTGATAAGGATACTGATCATTTGATTTATCTCTCTCTTTTTTTCCCCCCGTTTAACTAGCAGTAAACAAGAACAAGCAGAATTTTGGGATCGTTTCATTTTCCTTAACATTCTTGGCGGATGATTAATTTGCTTGATTGATGACACACCTTGATTGATGATATTTTGCAGCAATTTAAATTCCTCATTACTTACAAAATTATTGCTGATCTTTTTTTATATGAACTTTATCTGTCTGATTTGATAAAGCAGATCCCATTGATTTGATGCTTCATAGGACAACTGAATCTCACAACCTATCAATCCCATACAAGCGATTATCAACTGTGCTAATGACAATGAACTTGAATTTTAATTAACTTCAGGAGATATAATAGTCATGATAAAATGTAATAGTAAAATTTGAATGGTACGATACATGGAAAAACAACGAACCTCCACCATTTTGATAGCATAAATAGGGAAATCGCCAAACATTACCAAGACCAATGGCATATCCAATACAGGACATTATGAAATCGGCCGAGGAGGACCATTGTTCCCTTGGCAGTAATGAATTATACTGTTGATCCATAGAGTTATCGTCTTTCCGGATCACTATTATCACTGCTTGAAAGCTATCATCGTTTGACACTGTAATGAATGATGATCTCTTTGTTCAACTGAACTTTTTCCGTCAGCTAACTGCTTCAAAATAGTAGCACATGCTTACTTCAAAGCTTATTTTACTAATTCAAAAATGCCGCAAATTATTAATTAAAGAGCCAAATTTCTCTAACAAAGCAAAGTTCTTTTTAACTTTTTTGAAAAAATGTGAATATCATCATTTAACAATTTATTTCATTCTTTTAGAAGCAACAAAATTTCATCCTTGCTTTTTTTTGAAATCTTGAAATCAGTTGTTATTAATTATAAAAGGAAAAATGATTTATTTGTTTATTTGTACGAAAAAGGAATGAAAGGAAAAAACAAATAAATAATACTTTAAAGAGCAAAAGGATTTCTTTTTTCATAATTCCAACCGCAGGAAATTATTGAGAAATTATAATAAGAGGAAGAGGGGGGAAAAAAAACGAAAAAACGAGGTTATTCATTGTTTAGTAAAATTTAAATTAAGAATGAATTGAAAAAGCAAAAGTTCGATTTATTTTTAGATTTCAAAATCTATGAATTGATAACTCTTCCATTTTCTCTGATTTGATAGTTTTACAATTTCTTATTAAAAATCGGGAAGACATATATGAAAACATTCAATTGAATGGACTGAGTTGATATCTCTTCCATTTTCTCTGAAGAACAAACCTCTGAAGAGAAAAGGAAGAAGCACTTACAATCTAAAATTCTCCTGAATGCATAATTAGTAAAAAATTTTTTCTAATTACCATAAAATGGCTTTGCAAAATTAATTGATAATTACCCAAATTTTCGATAGAACTTCTTTTCATTTCACCGTTTAATTTCAATTCCTTTTTTTTTTTTTTTTTTCTTAAAAGAAAGTATTTCTCATAACTTCATAGACATAATGCTTTCTAGACACTAATTTTCGATATCGTTGCCATATCATAAGAAGAGCGGTAAGTACACCATCTTATGCTATTAAAAGTAAAAAATCATTTGAATTCCTTTCAAACTTTCCTCTCAAACTTGATTTCTTCTTGATTTTTGCGAATTTCCTCCTACTCCTTTTATTATTTATTTATGAAAGTGATCGTTAGACATTCCGGATTACAAAATTTATTGTGATTTAAGGAAACAAAAAATTTAATATTTTCAATACTTGAATCAATAAAAAAAAGAAGGGAACAAATTGTCATGAATCAACTCTTATGACCGTATTCTTAGCAAAAACATTTCCCGATGGAAATGCTTCATAACAAATCCAAGAAATGGAATGACTGAAAAATTGGAGTATTGCGATGAATGCTTTCCTGATAAGGAGAAATCAAAAAAAAAAAATGATAAGCCATATAGCAAAATGCTCATTCTAATCTATCCTATCTTCTTCAATTTCAAATCAATTCGCAAAGAAATAAAGAATTGGAAGGAAGAGGTAAATGAACAAGTTGAAAATTTGCAAATTTTACCAACAATTTCTGGGATCGAAAAATGTCGGAAGAAAAAAGTCAGTAGGAAATAGAAAATGGTCGTAATTGAGTGAAAAAATCACCTGTAGATTGAAATAACATGGATTCACCTGTAAACTGAAATGATGACATACCTCATTTCATCTTGTATTTTTATGACTAATTATTATTTCATTTTGAAAGATGAAAAAGAAACTGCTGGAAATATGAGGGATTTTTTAAAAAAGAAAAAAAACTTTCTCTTTGACATATGTTCATTCACATTCAATGAGTAAGTTTACTATTTTGTTTTGTTTCGTTTTTTTTTTTTCGTAAAAAGCATATTTTTCAAAGCAATTTCGTTATCTTCAACGTAATGATAAGAACGGCTAATACAAACAATCATTGTTATCAAATTTCATAACACTAATTAATTCGAAGGGAAAAAAGCTTTCTTTTTAGGTTATTATTTGAAAAAAAGCAAAGAAGAATTTCCATCTGGCACTAATTATCACAAAATATCCCCTAACTTTTCAAAATTTTTCAAAAGCAAATTTTTTAGAATTTTGACTTAAAATTATTTATTGAACTCAAATGCTCAAACAATTTGATAAAATTATTTTCGGAAAGCAATTTCAGTTCAATCCAATAAAATTGATTAATTCATCTAAGTAAGTCTAATTTTTATAATTTATCAAAAACTGGAAATTTCTTGCATAATAAACTATGGTAAATGCATTGATATCATTCTAATGATATGACACTCATTTAAATGAACAAGTTTTATCATACTGTATAATACAAATGCTTTTATGATAACAATTTATTTCAATATTTAAGTTAAAAATATTTTTGATTAAAACCTTAAAAATGCGAGAAAAAGAAAAAAACTAATAAACCATTGATTCTATAAGAAATTTTATGAGTTATTACATTTTTAACGACGTTTACAAAAATTATTCAGCAATTTTAAAGGAAAAAAAATCCTTGAAAAGTTTAATTTATGGAGTATTAAGTACCACTAAAGTACACACTTGCAAATCAAAAGGAAAAAAAAAAGGAAGGAAAACGATGAGGTAAGGAAGGAAAAGAGGAACGAGTGAATTCAAGGATAGAAAAAAAAAAAAAAGAAGTTAATGCTAAAATGAATGTCTATCTGATGTTGGATAAAAATTGTTTGAAGGATGTTTGGTAGATTGGGAGGGTAGCGGAAAAAGTAGGAGAGGGGGACGAAAGAAGGCTTGAAATTAAATGAAGTTGAAGTTCTATTTTGAAAGTACTGATTATTGTTTCGTGTAACCCACAAAAAGAGCACTGCAGAAGATTTGAATGAGGTCCCATCCTGCTTTGATGACATCTTTGCTTTTCAAATAACACTTCAAAGGCATATTTTACTCATTCCTTCCGTGCTTTCCTTCTAGTAGTTTTATTCCTTTTGGCCAACGAGACCAACGATGAAGACTTACATATTGGCATAATTTGACACTTTCGGAATACTGAATTGTTCGAAAAACTTGATGAAATTTTGATGAATATGTCAAGTAATGCAAGCTGAATTTCTTGAAAATTAGAAAAAAAGTGAAAATACAGCAAAAAATGAGTGTAACATAATATTTTGTTTAAACAAATTAAAGAAATTATCAAAAATTGGTAATTTTAAGGGAAAATAAAAGATGGGTTTGGCACACATTTTGCAAACTTGCAGATAAACTCGATTATTGTTCCATTCAAACAGTTTTTAGCAAATTTTAGATTGCAAATTGGACATTCGAGAATTTCCATTCAATTATGATACTGAGAATTTTCAGTTATCGCCATTATTGTCACCATTGTCATCATCATTATCATCATCATCATCATCGTTACCACCACTAATTATTATAACTATTAATAGTTCTATCTATTATCATCACTATCATTACAACCTTAACATACATTTTTCATTCATTTTTATTGTGACATATCTGTCAATCGGATGGTTCAAAAAAATTCTTCAAATTAAAGTTTTTAAATACCTTTTTATTTGAATTTTATTCATAAAGACTTATCACTATTATATCGAAGCTTAAATGGGTATCATTTGCACAATCCACCAAATAATTCAAAATTTATCAGTGCAAATAATTTGATTATGTCAATATTTCCAGTCAAATAACACTTTTGCCACACATATCGATAATATACTAAATAATCCTTTTATTTAATTAACATTTTTTAGCAATTAATTTAATTGTTGTATTTCATAATTATTTCTAAGTAATGTCTGTCCCTCTTTCTTGTTCATATTAATCCAATTGTATCCTTTTTTTATTTTATTTTTCAGATCCCATAGATTAGATACAATTAGTTCATTCCATTATCATTATTATCATCATTGATTTGTAAATACTTTTTACACAGCCATTTACATTTTAGTTAATTGACACTTTACATTCACATTTTTTGTATTTATTTCTCTTTATCTCGTTAATTAATATCAAGCCTTATTTAACATTTCCTTTACCTTATTTCTTCTTGAACACTTGTCTTCACTTACTTCTTATTTGAGATAATTATAATCATTTGAAATTATTGCCAGAATACAATGTATGCCATAAGTTTGTTGATTAACAAATGAATCACTTAATATAAACATATGATCACTTATAACAACAACAAATGTGGACCCATGTAATAAATGACCTTTGACTTAATCAGTCAGTAAAATACTATTAGCATAGAGTACGTAAGAAAATTAAGAAAATTAAGTAAAATTAAGTAAGCTGAGAGTAGGAAAAATATTAAAATTAAAGAAAAGTTGCATATTTTATTTATTCACGTTAGGATAATGTGTTGTCGGATAATAGTACAATTATATGGTCAGACAAAACCATGTCAAGACTTCCTGAAAGAGACCTGTAATGTCAACTGTCAACTGTCATACTGCTTCTTTTGACCATCTGCAGTTTTTTCTGTTATGCAAAGTTTGATCAAAAATAGACAGTGTCGCTAGATTTACGTGTAACGTGTAATTTCCATAAAACAAATAATGAGGAGATGAAAAAAAAAAAATGGACAGAAAAAACAGTGGGACGGGGTGAAATTCAAATATTTATATAATAATTAAAGCTAAACTTTTAAAAACATTCAAATAGATGCTACAAGGAAGGAAGAGGATAGTAACCAAGGACATCGCTACTGGTCATTTTTAATTAGCTGGAACACTATATCCACCCCAATATTTGATGGATACCAAAAATGAGATTTTGAATAGCGAATACACGAGAAGATAAAAGTGGAAATGCTACACAAAGTTAGATAAAAATACAAATTTTTTTTTTTTTTGTCCAATTTATATAGTTTTTTTTCTTTTTTTCTCTTCTTTCTCCCCTAACTTTCTATTAATCAAAGTGTTCGATTAATTGAAAACGATTTTTAGGTGAAACATATATAAGCTGGTAATTGAAATACTATAAAACGATCCAAATAAAAGAATGTAACAAATAATCGGATATTCAGGTTAAATTGATTAAAAAATATTAGGTTTAAAAAAATAGATTAAATTCAATGCAAAAATACAAGCATTAGAAGTAAAATAAATACATCATTTCATCCATTTTATATGGTAAAAAAAGTGATTTTAACATATTAATTATTTTTTTTCCTGATAGACAAAATTTTTTTCCTTCCCTCTTTTTTTTTTTCAAAAGGATTAATTAATTTTAAAAAGAATTGGAAAAATTGTTGAATCGAATTAACATCCAATAACAGAATAGCAACTGAGTTCAACAACCCTTACATCTTTTGGCAAAAATAACAATTTTGGTCAATACTGAAATGCTATATTATCACTGTATATCTTCCATTATCATTCAATTTTTCCTTAATGAAACAAATGTCGGCGGTATCTTTTTTATCCTTTTTGTGCTCCAAAAATTTTCAAATATGATTAAATTTAAAAAAAAAAATCGTAAGTTTGAAAAGGATTTTTGATCCAATACTCATTGCTATATATATATATATATATGTATTTTTTTTTGTTTCAAGAGAAGTCATGGGAAAATCTCTCTCTCTCTCTCTCTCTCTCTCTCTCTCTCATATATATATATATATATATATATATATAATTTTATGCAGTATATTTTTGATTACTGTAACTGGAATCTACCTTTGTTAGAGTAAGTAAAACAAGAATAATCATAACTTATTAAAAGACGAAAAGATATGGCTTAGCTTTTAGAATTCCTCTATATATTGCCAAGTGGTAATCAGCTTTATAGTGTAGTAAACAACGTACTTGTTAACAAATCAACATCAGCTGTTAAAACTTACATGTGAAGTATTATTTTCTAGAACTATTTTTCTTCTTTCAGTTTTAATAAATCCAAACAAATGGAAATATTAGACGGAATTTCCGTTCCGATACTCGATGACCTCCGCTTTCTTTTACTAGTTTGGTTCTCAGCTTTGACCCCGTGACCTTCCTTGAGGAAAAAATAACGAAAGATGTTCCGGTAATTATTAAATCAAACCTTTCTTTCCATGCATGAAAGGATATGATCATAATTAAACTTTGACGTCTGTTTTGTAAATTAAAAAAGTACTGCTTTGTGTGATAGTACTTTCAATCTCCGACAATTTCTTTCCTCGTCATATCAAAGAAATTTTGTTTTTAAAATATTTTGTAAAATTGTTAAATTCAAATAACCATGAGCTAAAGTGAAAAGAAAAGAGAGTAAAATAATTGCATTTTGATTCATCAATAACAATCTGAAACAATATGTCGTGAAATTATTGTGTTATTGATAAAAAGTTAATTTGTTGACTCCTAAAGTGCTTGGTTGACCCCTGAAATGCTTATTGCCATGTGTGAAATGAAATATTTTTGTTTTTCAAAATTATGATCTGCTTCGCAATTTGGTTGCGTAAATGGAAAATGAATAGCTAAAAACTTAAAGGGATTAGAGAAATAGAAAATGAATATTGCAAAGGAGAAAAAGAAGAAACGCTATATTATATTATCTTTAGAGTGATTCTAACTGCTTTATATACCAACAAAGCCTTTTAGTTCCTCCTTAACATTCAATGTCAAGTGTCATTTTCACTTTTAGCTAACAAAAAAAAAAAATCTCTGTACCAGATTTTAGCCATTGTTTATTATATGTAGAAGTTGACGTTTGACAACGACAATAATCTTGCATGTCCAATGTTATCATATTGTATGAGCTGTTTATTTAAATACAAATTTTGAACGACTTTTATACATCAATGTAATTATACACAAAGGCTTAAAATTCATCTATCTTCCAATAATGACAATATCATTTATTGGAAATGAACAGAGTTGTATGTAAATATGTTCATTTCTTTGTTTTCTTTTCTCTTTGCTCATTAAAAAACTGTGAAGAATGACTGGTTATAAGAGGTCAACAGTTTAACTTATGACATGTTATACTGTAATTTTTAATGTTAATAATTAAAGAGAGTTTAATCCTGAAATTCTAATTCCAAATATAACTTTGAAGAAGTATATTCTTGAATTAAATAGAACAATTTGAATCTTCTTTCAATCTCACTCCTGATTCCAATTCTTGCACAATTGAAAATGACTTTCATGGGAAGTAAAAATTGAAAGAATTGAGATTAATAAAAGAGTGGAGCAACAATTCATTTGAATCAACAAAATTTAAATTGAAAAGAAAACTAAAATTGGTTGAATTTATGTGAATGATTTTTATGATTCATTTTCTAAGAAGAAATAAAGGAGATATAGAAGTGATAGCATCTGTTCTGTCCCTTGCATAGGTGCTAAGTTGTATTGAGTTATTCTGATGAGCAATTAGTTAGGCTTTTCTTAAAGAATAACAAATACTGAATGGCTTTTTGCCACTTTTCGAGCTTCATTTACTTCTATTCACAATAATTTCGCCTATTAGTTAACAAACCAATTTTTGCATCATTAAAAGCATAGAAAAGAATGCACAAGCAGGAACCATCTCAGCTAATTCTTATCATAAAGTGTGTAAATTGATCAATGGTATGTATGAAGGAAGTCGTCTCTTAAAATCAATGGAAATTATTGTATGCGAAGATAACAGGTAAATATTGATTGTCAAATTTAATTTTACAAGTTTTTGTTGACAGGGATGCGGGAAGAGGAGAAGATGACCAGTGGGACAAGAAAGTGGGTATTGATAATTAAGAAACATTCGTTATTAAAGGTTGAAATCATTTTCATTTCCATAATACATCAATTCAAATAGTTATAAGTAGAAAAGTGGAAAAATGAGTGAAATTTGTGAAAATAGAAATCCTTCCAGCTTTAATGTGACATTTTATCATTTCCGAACTATCTTAGCTTTTCATCATTAAAATATGTTTGAATTATGAAACATAAAGTGAAGAAATTTGGATTTTTTGAAAGATATTTCTTTCTCTGAGACATCATCTCTTTTGTTCTCTATGTTATATTATCGATAAAAATATGGCGATTGCAACCAGAAGCTATTAGTTTTCTGACGACACATTGTAGACAAGCTTTGTTTAAAGAAGCTTTCCTGTTCTTGGCCAGATCTGTCCCATCATCTTAATGAATCGCAAGAGAAGTCATTATCTTGCTCTTCGCAATAACTTTCTACATGACTCAGGTTATCTTCTTCCTTTGAACTTTTGGTTTGCAAATGAAAATTACTTTTCTTATAGTCCTTTAAAATAAAAAAAGGAAAGAAATCCTTTCTTGTCTTCTCTTTTGAGAAATAATTCTGCCAGGTTAAACTTACTTTATGCGACAAGCAAATTCATTTCACTATCCATTTTCATTATGGGATATGTTTATTATGATCACTTCTTTTTATAATTAAATGATAAAAATCGATACCAAAAAAAGGAAAAATTCTAAAAGTAAAACATTGAATATGAACAACAACATTAAAATTTAATAAATTATAAAAAACTTTAATTAAATCGTCACTCAATTTAAATTCTTAATAACATATTTTGTTGGCTCTTTTTGTTGCAAAGTTTCAATGAGAAGTTTGCTTGCGACCAAATCTCTAACAATTATTGATTGCTTTAGGCGGAAAAATCCTTGAGGGGCAAAGTTTTAGAAGTTTTGCTCTCAAGTGTGGAAAAAGCTTCTGGATAGAAAAAAAACGAAGACTGAGATGGTTGCTACTGCAAAAGTCCCCTTCCTGTCATTAATATATAATTGATATATGCCATTGTAAAATGTGACAAGCATATTCTTTCATAAAAGTTGGACTTTTGAAGTGGAAAATTTTGAAATTCTGAAATACTTTGGGAAGTTTTAGCAATTATTTAGTGTCCTGCAAAGTTTGCACCATCATTTCTATGATTTTATCGTCTAAAAAGCTTTCCTGATTTAATAAAATTGTTATTATAAATTTTATAAAAATTCGAATGTATATCGATAATTCAGAACATTTTTAAAGTTCTTTCGAGTCAGAATTCTCTCTCTAATTTTCACCTGTTGAACGATGAATGCAGGTTAGCTTCAGAAAAGCTCTTAGCAAAGAATGAAATAAACTAGTAATCGAACAGTCATAAACTGTTGAATGAAATGACAGTTCAGTGCAAGTGAAAGTCTTTCAATATGACAAAAGAATATTACTGATTGGCAATTTACATTGTCACATAAATAATTCATTTCTCGAGACTATTATTAATTATTGACACTAACACCATCATTGTCAAGCGCATAAATCGTGTTTTTAACTTTAAAACTGATAGTAACTCTAGCTTATTGGATCTGAAAACTGAGAAAACAAATGATCTATGTATTCATTCTTACAGGGATACCATCTTAATATTTCAAAGAAAAATAAAAATTGAAATTTTTTTAAAACTCAACCACATTGACATTTTTTTTTCACAACAATATATCATTCAAAATCATTGCATAATACTTTTTGCCTTTTTTTTAATCAAAATTTTCTTTAAAAAATAACTTAATTTAATTCACTTTCTTTTGATCAAAAAAGAAATTAATATTAGAAAATGAGTTTTTTTAATCAATTGAAATTGTATATGACAATGAATAAAATTGGAGGAGAATCATTTCAATTTCTTCAATGACATTAATTTCCTCCCACTTATTCCCAGAATTGCTTTTTCTGTCTTTATCGGTAATTGGACAAATTTCATTCTCAACTTTTGCAATAATTGTTTCGAAAATTCAACTGTGACAAAATGCTTTACACAATTATTTGCATACATCTATCCATTCATCAACCTTACTTCCCTTCTCTATTCGAAGCGTAAATTTTTTTCCCTTCGCGTGGAAGACATAACTTTAGAGAGACTTTGAAAAATTTTGAAGCAATAAGTTCCTCATTATTATTATTATTATTATTATTATTATTATTATTATTATTA
>NW_018108183.1:851104-853254 GCF_000183805.2 Loa loa | reverse complement strand
ATTATTATTATTATTATTATTATTATTATTATTATTATTATTATTATTATTATTATTATTATTATTATTATTATTATTATTATTATTATTATTATTATTATTATTATTATTATTATTATTATTATTATTATTATTATTATTATTATTATTATTATTATTATTATTATTATTATTATTATTATTATTATTATTATTATTATTATTATTATTATTATTATTATTATTCAGTTTTAAACGAATGACTTCATCACTGGTTTACTGGTAAAACTCTGGTAAAAATTAAGAATGAACCATTTGAACTATCAACTTGATTCAGATTTAATTACTTTATCCCAATGAACAGATTTTTGTTTACTCCAAAGTTCATTTAATTAACAACGTATGCTTCAATTTCAGCGTAAATATGAGTTAAAGCTAGGTATTTTAAGCGGAAAAACTTAGTACAACATTTTACCAAAAATAAGGTATATCCTTTGTTGTAATCGAACTCTGAACCTTACTTAAAATGAATTAGAACTGTTTCGAACTTCAGAAGCGTTAATTTTTGAATACAATTATTTGTTCATAGATTCTTCCTTCTATTCTTCCTACTTTTGATTTCATCATTGATGTTTGATTGCAGATATGATACTGCCTTTCAACCATTTCAAGCCAACACAAACTTATCGTTTTAGCACAAATATCTACCACTTTATACTAATTAATTGATCGATCGAATCACTGATCTCATTGGTAATAAATGTCCTTTGGGTCATCCTTGTATGTCCTGATGACATATTCTAAATAATATTTACAGCAAAAAATGAAATGAAATTAGCTTAACATACTACGAAATAAATTTAATTGATAAAGTGTCCTTACAGTAGCACTTGCATAAATTCAAATTCTCTAGAAAAACTATAATTTAATATGCAGAATTTCCAACTTTTCTCTTTACCTTTCTCTTTTTCTTTGTTTCACCATCTGAATTGCATATTTTGTTGGCGCAAATGTCTGCTATCGTTTTCTGCTTAATATTTATCGTGATGTGACATCCGAAATGTAACGAGGCGCATTTGGTTGTAGAAGCAATTCCAGCAAAATTAAATGTCAATAAGAAGAAAGAAATGTATAAGTGTGATATTTTGGCTGAAAAAAATAATCAATTCCCAAACTAATGCGCTAATTATCGTGAATTTGAATCGTACAGATAGAGAGTTAAGCCAAAATGTTAAGTCTATGCTTTTCATCACTTTTGCATTTTTCTTCAGAAAATTTATTACAAAGGAGCGGAAATGGTCACTATGAGTACTATTAATGGTCACATAAGGCGTTCGAACTTCTTTAAATTGGCTTCGATTTTAGTGGGATGTGTTCGCATTGATTACTTTAGCTCCTTTTTGTTCATAAGATCATTTCGTAAATTTTTAGCTGATTTAAAATTACCCAGTGCCTTTGTCATTTAGACTGTTCTTATGCGCATAATCATCCGTTCCGTCTAACTAAAATATCTGGGACATTGGGATTTGCTAGGAGTTTTTTTTCTGATGTGATTAAAGTTTCTGAGATATTTGTCCCAACATTCCTCTTTATCGATTAATACATCAAATTTTCGAATAAGAAATTTCTCGAAAACACAATCAATACAGGTATATCTTCAAGATAACTGATTTGTAGAATAGTAAAATGATAGTTATCTTTTGTTAGAATGGTATCACAAGAGTATTTTATATCAGCAAATGTAGTTAATGAGTTATCAACTTTACGCTTTTATCAAATAATGATTGGCAATAAATTTCTTAAGCATTTTTTTTTCCAGAAATTAGTTATAAATTCCATAAAAAAAAGGATTATAATGAGCATTAACTTAAAGACCACCCGTTATATATAGCTCATTTTAATGGCTCACATTTAAATAGTGTCCTTTAGCGTCATTTACTAATTTATTTAATTTCAGTCGGCCTTTTTTCAGAAAGAAATATTTGTTAATTTCCCATTAAATGCATATTCATCAACAACCACATCATTTCTCTTTGCAAATAAATAATAAATATGGTTTTTTTCATAATCATATTTAATTGAACACTTTAAAATGGGTAAGCTATTATTCAAAGGGAACCCACCCGTTGAAGAAGCCTTTCATTTATTTATGCTTATATTTATTTAAATTT
>NW_018108183.1:827571-850411 GCF_000183805.2 Loa loa | reverse complement strand
AAATTTTCAGTTAGACAACAAAGCAAAGTATAAAAACGACTCATTTCTTTGATAGAAACAATAACAACAAATCTTTTTCTCTTTCTATTTCTCGCACTTCTGTAATAATAAATTTGTTTTGAATGCAAAATAAATGGAGAAATTAATGCAATTCGTTTACCTAAAGCACTCTTTCTTCTCCCTTCGTTATATATTATTATATTGACAAGCGGAACTGACGAATGGTAGAAGCGGAAGGCGGAACATTCCTGATATATTAATAAGTATAAATTGTATGAATAAGTACCATTTGTCCCTTACTTTGTCGTACAAGAAGAAGTACACCGATCGAATCTCATCACACTTACGATAGCTTCGGTGATTTGAAGCTAATGCCGCACGCGACGGCGATCAGCAAATTGACTAGCCGTAAGCTCATCGCTCACTATTTTAATTAATAGAATACATATACTTTGCTAAATTATACGCAAAACACGTGTTTCGATGCTGCCAACTATAACAAATGTGCTAACTATACATAAATTTGCAAACATGTATTAGAACATTTTGCAATTCTGCAGTCTATCTTCTTGCAATCATTGTTATCAATGTCATTTGCATGATTTTCCATCCACACTTTTTCATTGTCATCTATTCCTTTCATTATGATATGAACTAAAGCTTTTTTAATATTTTCAACTGATGGCGAGTGCTTTGTCATCAGTTCTATTTCTGAGATTAGACTGATAGCTTGTCACTCCTTCTCTACGTAAAATTTCCATTCCTTCTCACATATAAATACATATACCTATAACTTTAACATTCTTATCAATTTGATAAAAGAGTGTTAAATTTTTAAATTGCTCATTTCATCTCTTAATTAGAAGTGCAATTATCCGTTTTCCACTAATCAATATTTAATACAATACTCATATTTAGTTGCTTATGTTAGGATATCATAGTATTGTGTAATATCATCATTAAATCATGCAAAAATTGAAAGTTAACAAATGAAATTTAGAAATGTTGAATTTTACGAATCATCAGGGATTTTGATTATTCTCTTTAAGTCTATAAAGATTTTAGAGATGTCAAAATATTAGTAGACTTTCTCTCTAACTCTTTCTACTAGACACTATAAACTTTCTATAGCAAGATTGTCGATAAGGTTTGCTTTGCTTTTCCTCTAACAACTTCTTTTTTTTTTTCTGCTCACATTTTTTCAATCTTAAGTTAGACTTTTCATATTTCTGCTTAACTAATAGAAGATCACAATTTTATTCTATGAAATGAATAATTAATTGTTTCAAGAATACATACTCATTTATCACATACTGTTACATTGTTTCCAGAACAAAACAAAATGATGAAACATTCATTTCATTGAGATCATTTCTTTTAATAAAAACTAGTCTAGTAGGAAGTAGAAAGTTATCTAATCATTAATTACCAAACAATATCTTATCTGTAAGGCTTATCCTACAGAGATTTTGTTTCTCTCCCTCCTCTCTCTCTCTCCTTCTACTTTTGAAAGTTAAATTGAGGACGATCAATTCGTAGCGATGACAATATGTGGACAATTTTCACTCACATTAGTTGGATTAATTGAAGGAAAAACTATTTTCAGTGATTTATTTGCGTGACAGTGGACAGCAATAAAGTTTAATGAATGAAGCGGAAAGTTTCAAGAATTGAATTAAAATTGCTCACATATTTCTGTTCTGTTTGCTACAAAAATGATTTTTGTGAAAAAAAATGGAACTTTTCTGTATTACATCCTCACAGAATTCTTGCATATAAATTTTTATTTCTGACAAATAATGAAGAGATTTTTATGGAACCAAATCGATTCTGTCAAAGAGAATGGCATATTAGAGGGGATTAAAAATATCTGTCCCCGTAATTCATCCCAATATACTACGAGTACATCAAGGACAAGCAGTACTATCAGTCACTTGAATTTCTTGAAAAACTTTTCCGCAATGTTCTGTGAATAAACCTATCAAAAAAAAAATAAAAAGTAGTACTTTATCAAATAGAATTTAATTAACGCCATAGGAAAAATGAAACAGAAATGCAATACGTTTCATTAGAACCCTTTGCGCTGCATTGTACTTTTGCTTATAAAAAAATGTTTAGTAATTAAAAATACGTCATTGATTGGTTTGTAGATTACTGAGATTATACGTTTTCATGCTTCAGACAAGCTCAATATCGTCATTCCGTGGCAAATATTCCGTATAATATAGTGAGGAATCTGTAATTTTTCAGGTTACTTGGGGACAGTTGCTTCCGGATGACACATCTCCACTCAATCTAAAATTTCTTCTTAATTTGATACAACTGTTTAAAATCAAAAAAGAAAAAAAAACTGATAAATGTTTGCAATATTTCCTGTCAGTGTGTTAATTAATTATCCTATCTCCATTTGAATAATTCCTACTGCAATTGCAATTTGTTGGCAGTGATGAGAGAAGGATGAGGATGCTATGTCATGGATAGCAATGCTTAATGCATTCCCGGAAAAATCAATAATTTGTGCAGTTTCCTAGAATTTCTGTTAATGTTATAACAGTGACCGAAAATTTTGGAATTGGAATTCAGTTGATACATTAGAGTTCCTTACATTCAAAAGTGATCAACTACCAGAATATTTCCATAAAACTTTCACAAAGTTTTTATTCCAAAAAAATTTCGATTTGCTTTTAACAGCAATCATTATATTTGGGGATGAAAATGTATGATGTACTATTACTGATATTATTGTTAGTGCTGAAAAAGGCGGAAAGTTGAAAAGACTAATAGTGGGGATGTTAAAGTTTGAAGCAGATGTATTCCCGAAGTGAGTTTGAAACCTCTTCAACATTCAAAGGACTACAACCAATACACTATTATAAAGGTATAATATATGAAAATTACCTTTTGCTTCCAATTATATTTAAATTATTTCTCAACTCTTCAAATTTTTTTTTCTCGTTGATCTTTTTAAATTTTTACTTTTTAAATCTGTTCGCATTTTTCGTCCTCTAACTTAATTTTCAACTTCTCTCTTCTCCAACTTTTCTTCAGTCTGCGAGATATTCTTCGATATGATGAGGGAACTGTCATCTAAAATAAGATGGATACGATATATAGCATTTAATTGATCATTTTATTAACAGTTAAAACATTTAGACGAATTTCTCTTTCTTCTTCTGAATGTATACCGTTAAACTTGTACAATCCGATAAAAGAATGGTGAAAATGAAGAGCTATGTGATGTTTAATGCTTTTATGCTATTTTCCCGCTAATTATTTCTAGAAAATTCCGCCATTCAGATGACATATTCATTGAAATTTGGAAATTCTCACAAACATCCATTAAATAAAAATTATAGATTACATTATGATTTACACATTCATTCTAAAAACATTTCAATGCAAATTTCCATTACGCATAAATTCATTGATATTTTATAAATTCAATTCAAAAAATATCTGAAATAACAATCTATTTCCATTATTCTATATTATAGTTTTAATTATAGAGGAAAGATGAAGTAGAGAGGGAACTGCCATGGATGACAGCATTGATATGACATCTTGTTTCCTATACCTCTCGTATTTTATTGCTACTAGAAGCAATCAAGAATGTGGAACTTAATCTAATTTATATCAAGTATCGTATTTGAGTTTTAGTGACTAAATCAAATCAGTAAACTTACAAGTTTCCTTTGATGTTGTTATCATCAATGGTTGATTCATCATCATCTTGCAATCAGTCATACAACAAAAGATGAATGATATAAGTAAGCTATAGCTAATCGATTTGTTATATTTTTTTGAAACGAAAAAAATTGATTAATAAATGCATTTCTAAAACAACATTTATAAGAAACGTTGGTTTGCCTTTTCCAAGTCAGTTGATGTTATCTATCTGAGATAACATATCAGAGATGATGATTCATTCGTGTTTATACTTGTTTCCATACCTAATGATACTAATATACATTTATTTGATCTATTTTTAAATTTATCAAAAATTTTGAATAAAACTAGTATTAGTTAAAATACTTATATACTGCTTTCATCAACAGATGACAATGATGATGATAGTGATGATGAATTATTTCTTCTTCAAAATAATCTGTTTCAAGAAGTCAATATCAATTTAAACTTTCTTACTTCTTGTTAAGACTAGGAATATATGGTGCATATTGCCTGTTAAATCAAATGAAAGCAATCATACACTTTGTCACATACAACAGAGCTATCAAAATGACACACTGCTCAGCTCGTTTACTTAATATTTTATGAACTTTATCAAATAAATCAATTTTGAATTTCTAATAGTATGTTGACACCTGTGGTTTGATGTTGCCATTTATTTGTCTTTATTATACTTGCTTATATTGTCAAAAAGAGAGAAACTTTTTTAAAAATGATTATTTTAATATTTTTTCGTTCATTTCTATTTTAACAATAACAGTATTTGATGATTGATGTGATAATTATATCTTACATTTTAGCATAAATACTAATATAATTAAAATTACTTTTTCTATTGTCAGTAGGCTATTAATCAACAAAATAATCAGTGGTAAAATTGTACAATGCAACATGTGTTGTATTTAGCAAATAGAGTGAATTTCAACTGATTTCGATTCTAAATTTCGGTTAAATTTCAGTTTTAGATTATCACACGCTATTACAAAGCCCTTAATATCATTCGGTTTCATTCGATTTCCTAATTTACGATGAATTAAATAAGTACCTGATTAGGCAGGTAGATTTTAATCTCATTTGAGGAGTTCGATATTTTGTACGACATAATTAAAAAATATTCATGTGATTTCATTTATTTTCCTGTAATTCATCATTTTCATAAAATTTGTTATTAAGTGAATAAATGAACATAAACAAAGATGGAAAAACACAGAAAGTCATTGTTTAAAGTATAAGTTTAAATCATTCAAAACACATAAAAGTAGATAATTAAAAAAGATTTTATCAAATCAATGGTTTAATAGTTTTAATTATGATTTAGGACGTGAGCGAAGCTCGAGAACAAGTTATCATCCTGCGGCGGTATTAGAGGTAGGTGCAATGATGCTACAGAATATGTTCAGCGCCTTATCCTTTTTGCACTATCGCAAAGATGACGATTTCGTTGACCGCTTGTCTTACTTTTACACTCCGTCCTTCTTGATCATGATGGCCATCCTGGTCAGTTTCAAGCAAGTAAGACATTTTCTTTTTTCTTCATGTATTTTTTTTTCGGTATCCAAAGGTCTCGGAAAAAAAACCAAAACTTTACTGGGGTATGAATAAATATCCAGGTTGTAATTAATGCAAGAAAAGTTAACAATCATTTCAATTTTGAGAGAAGAAATTGAGCTAATTGAAAGAGATAACATTGAAATAATGAACCAGATGCGATTTAAAAGCGGCATTGTCTTAGTAGAAGACAAATTTCTCTTATTTGGGCGAAACTAACCATAAGTACTTAAATGATCCCATGCCATATAATCATAAGGCGGAAATTGTTCAATATACCATTTATGGGATTTTCTTTTTTATTCCACTTTAATATACTTTTTTATATTCTGAAATGAAGTATAAAAGATGTTATAGTTTGGTGGTCGACCTCTCGAATGTTGGGTGCCTGCACAGTTTACAAGCTCATGGGAAGCTTATACAGAAATGTATTGCTGGGCTCAAAATACATATTGGGTACCCATCGAGCAGGTAAAGTATTCATTCACATTTAGCAATTATTAGATGAAAGTCTTTATCACTAAGTTCATAATCTTTATCAGTTTATTATCCCAGAGAAAGTAAGTGTTGCATTGTGCTAATTAATTTCGAAAATGAAAACAAGAAATAAAAGTTTAATCTACAGCCTCATTCATTCATCCATTATAAAAGAACTATTCAAAAATAATACAAACATTTGTTAGAAGTCATATTAGACTGTTTATCTTCCAGGATATCCCAATGGATATAGCAGAGCGGGAATATCGACAAATATCCTATTATCAATGGGTGCCATTTTTTCTTCTTATTCAAGCCTTTCTCTATTACATTCCATGCCTCATTTGGCGTCTAATGAGCGACAAGTCTGGTAATTTCATCAATATCTTCATTCTTCTCATGCAGTTACGATTTTAAAATACTTGCAGTTTGCTTCCTTTTAGCTTGCTGGCAATTTAACAAAACCAGTTGGAAGTTTGAAATGCAATTAGGGAATTCTTGAAGTGTTGAATTTGATTTATTCGACCTTCAACATTTTCAAATGAGGAAATAGATATTGAGAGATATAATGGTTTTCTACCCTTTATCTTCCTTTATGCTCGTTTTTCATCCATAACTTTTAACATTTGATCACTACTTCTGTTTCTCTCGAAAAGGCAAGAGTAGTGATAAATCGACAAACCCATGAGAGGCACTAAAATTATGTAATTAGGGTCATTCATTAGCTCTCGATAAATTTTCATTTCAAATACTGTAGGCATTAGGTTGAACGATATTGTTCAGTTGGCAACAGAAAAAGAAAATATTGAACCAGACTATAGAACACGAATCATCAAATCTCTTGCACGTCATATCGAATCTGCTCTCAGGTCATTATCCTAATATATATCATTTCTCTAATTAGTTCTGGTTTTAAAGAATGCTAATATTTGTTTTGATAAGATATGGTGTAATATAGATTGCTGTATATTTCTGATTTTGAATTATCATAATTCTGATTAAGTTATTATTTCCAATTTGAATAGCCTTCCATTCTTTTGTTTCTCATACCAATCAATGTGCTTCAGTACCGCTTTTTTATTACTTCTGTTTATTTAACTATTATATCGGTAATTATACATTGCAGGTACCAGCATGCAGCCACCTCACGAACTCAATATACATTACATAGAGTTTTAAAATGCCTAAATATACGTTATTATGAAAGCTATGTGACAGGCCTCTATTTAGTAAGCTATGCTTAAATTCTTCTTTCTTCACTTTTGTAATATGCCATCGTATATATAGCTTTATTGGCTATTTTTAATTATGGCTATATGAGGCTCATGCTACATTCCATTAGGCATTTACTTTAAATTATACAGCTGTTCAATTTTAGTTTCAAGCTGTCACTCTTTTAGTAATTCATGATTTCTTCAATGTCTAAGTATAAGTCGATCATGGGATTGTTTTTATTGCGTTGGCTTATCTTTGATTGAAATATTTTTACCATTTCTTCCCAAATTTAAATTATTACTGTTCATTTTACTCTTTTTCAGGCTACGAAAGTGATGTATGTAAGCAATATATTAACGAATTTGATATTAGTGAATAAATTTTTGGAGACAGACGAATATTCTATTTATGGTCTCGGTGTACTGCGTGATCTTTTGTTTGGCAGGTCCTGGATGGAATCTGGTAATTTCCCACGAGTTACTTTAGTCAGTTGTTTTACTTGCTTACTGTTAAAATCCTTCAGTTGTTTCCCACCTACATGACCCGAAAAGTTGTGAACAATCAAACAGTTAGTGTAATTAGCATAAGTACATAGGCTGTTCTCTTCCTTTCTAATCGTAATGTTTCTGCGAAATCTGAAATAATTTATTCTAATCTTACGCTTATTCATTTTTGTTTCATAAACAGTACATTTACTCATTACGGTTAATGATAACTGTGCAAATTAGCCAAATAAAGAGATGAATAAAGTAAATTCATTCAGACATAATTATCAGCACATGAGCTTTCATTAGATTAATCCTCGTTGAAAAATTAATTCAGGAGTTGATTTCAGTGTGATTTCGAAGTGCGCGTTCTTGGTAATAATCAGCGGCATTCCGTACAGGTGTGTATTTTTCATTTCTATGTTCTTCATGAATTATTTGAGAACATCATTAGAGTTAACAATGTTTTCACTCATGCTCAATGTTTTCTTAATGAGAACTGCCCTATGCTGTCTTAGCCAGAATACATGAATGAGTATACTTATGGGATACTGAATAGACTTAGTAATTGACCTTCATGTCTTACATAGCTTGGTAAAAATCAAATTTATGTACAATGCTAATTTTAAGAGAATTCATCAGAGTCGGGATGGAATGATAAAAGATAATTGGAGAAATAAAAGCAGGAAAAGATAATGAGACAGAATAGAAGATAGAATGAAGAAGAACAATGGACAATAAAATAATATTAGCCAGTGATTTTATGAGATGTAGTGCCAGGTTGTGTTATCAGGAATAACATTTCTTTGTAGTACCAGAAATAAAATTAAATTTTTATAGGATTGACTAGAAGTGAAATGAAATTAGTTAGAATAAAGCCATAAATATGAGGAAATAAATTTTTGAACGAATGAAACAGATTGAAGAAGTTGATAATAAAAGTATTTGTAGTGTGTCCTTGTTATAAATATATTCAACGAGAAAATATTCATTTTAATTTGGTTATGGTTTTCGGTATTATTCGTTGCTGCCACGTTGGATGCTCTCTACTGGTTCAGCATTTCCTTATTTCACAGGTTAATTTACTTACTTGGTTTTTCAGTAAAACAGAATATTGAATCAATTTCATAGTAACGAGAACTTTTTATTATATTAAAGAAGAAGTATTAAAGAAGATTTTAAAATTCGTTGAACAGCATCACTTTTTACTAAATTGAGGATTAGCCTAGAGTTAGAGCTTGGATTAATGGATTGTTTCGTTTTTCGAATATACGGCTGGGCGATGCATTTATTGTTATTTTCTACGGTAAAATTTTAAGCCGGTTCAGTGTTTTCTTGTAAATAAAGTAATGCCTTAAATACTCTTGTCGTATTTAACTAATAAGCAAGTAAGAGGTTAAACAAAAGGGAAAATCCCTTGCATATTATTTCGTAAATTATTTATCATTTATTCTTTTTGCTTAGCTTATAATTTCCACTTTTAATTTTTGTGCAATATTAAAAATAAGCTTAGACAACGGTTTTTTGGAAAATATGTTGGGTTTTATAGAGATCGTGTTCGTTTTGTTTTGCGTCATCTTGAGCTGACAACCGATCCTGATCGACCTGAACTGTTTCGAAAGGAAAAGCGAAATCAAGTGGAGCATTTCCTGAAAACGTACCTCAAGGTAGCTTTACTTGAACTTTTTTTCGTTTTCTTTTTCCCCTTCCTGAACTTTCCTTCTGCTCTTGTTCTTGGACTTCTCTTTGCTCTTGCCCCTTACGTATTCCATGTTATCATGAGTACAGGTAGATGGTGTATTAGTGTTGCGAATGATAGCGCTTCATGCGGGTGTGATGTTTTGCACTGAAATCACGGATGCACTCTGGAAACGCTATCTGTCACAGAATCCAGAAAATCTAATAGATGAAGATTCTTCACTTATCAATTTTGCTCGGTATGTTTTGTTTAGTTTAAATGATCCAAAGAATTTGTATTTTTGAGTGATGCATCTTGATGTTCTTCAATCCCTACTATGTGTCCGAAACCAAATAGTCTGAGTTACTAAACCAATAGCCCAATTGACCTTTGCAATCAGTTGTCAGTATCCCTTGATATTGATATATGCATGTTTATGTACCGAAGTACGATCACATTTCCACCAGGAGTTGTGCTACAGTGACTGACTGATCCTGACTGATTACTTGGTTACTTTTCTCCTATTCTTAACAGATTTGAAAGCATTTGTGGCTTACAACGTACGTGTGACATGTGTAACTTGCATGTGTGACAAGCTTTTATTAGAAGGGATGTTGTTTGGAATTATTGATTCGCATTTGGTTTTAGAACTAACATGATAGAAAAAATATCCGTCACTTGTTTTTGAATGCAGTTCTCATTTTAACTCAAGACGAATTATTTTTTTATAACTAATGAAGTTATTTATCGTTAGGCTCAGTGGCAGTTCAATGAATGTGCTTAATTTCATTTCCAGAGCACTTCTATAAGTTGCACTTGTCTCAGAATAAACTCATTTGAACTGGACTGATTATCGAAGACTGCCATTTCAAGTGATGTTGGCTTATCCGTAGTGTCATATTCATATCATAGTGCTTTTTTTTTTAGTATTTTGAGTAAATAGTATAAAATGTCAATGGCACGCTTTTAGTATTTCAGAACTCAATCGATCCACAGGAAACGGCAAAATGATGGTAATAGTGGTGACAAACGGAAAAGATATCAACATTTATTTGCTCATCAGCGATTCTCCAAGCTCTTTTCACAGCGCACAGAAGCATCTCTTCGGTTAGATATTCTCGTTTTTCTTTTGAACGCTTGCTTGGATGAGGAACGCCTTGTCTCTAACCAATTCATAGCAAGTATCGTTAAGCTTTCGATAGAAGAGTAGCGTGGTAGAAATGAAATACACAAGTATTTTAAGTCCTACTGAAGTCCAAAAGCATTTCTTCATCAATATTCGACCTTTATTCCACATATCTTCCCTTTTTGGGTAAAAATTGCCTTACTTGATTTACTAATAAAGCAATTTATTAAGTTCTTTACTCTAGGCCATTTTTATCATATTCTAACTGTCCATTCTGCTCCACTTTCACTGACTCTAAGCCAAAACCTCAATACAGCCTAATATAGGAAACACCAGTAATCGGAAGTGAATGTGTAACTCATGAAGTATCAAACGGGACAATATGAGCTTGGAATGTTGGAGTTCTACAAGTAATTATATTAAAGCTAAAATATTTACTGTAGTCCTAATCGTGGTCAAGACATTAATCGGTGGCTTGACATGGACCGTCAAGAGCCGCAGATACAAATTCGACTTCTAAAGCAAACACCAATGAAGATACAGTTGTCACCAGGATCACAGATCACAAAAGATAAGGATGTGAAAGAGGACAAAAGTTTGCAGTGCAATGAATCATCGACGCTCTTATCCTACGAATGATTAAATATAGCAAATGATAAAAAACAGCTGTTTTATATTCTGTGCACACAAACGATCCGTGTGCTTCGACTTTGCAAGTCAGTTGAGAGAATTACTGCATGCAAAGAATGTCAGAGGTCGTTGTCACCTCCGTTCTGGATTTTGGAAAGCAGTTTCGATAGCTGTGGTGGTGGTAATGATGTTTATAATCCAAGAACCCTGCTATGGAAAACCGGGAATGACTTCTTCCTTATATATTGCTTACCAGATTCAGAGATACTTTTGTGAACTTGATGCTTTTTGGATGAAAGATGAAATAGAGTTGAAGTATTTACTGCCGTTTTTATAAATTTCTTTGCATAAAGTGCTAAGACTAACTATAAATGAATAGGAGTTAACAGTATCGTTATCTCGACCAAACCAGAAGCTGTTTCTGGTGACTTCTAGGGAAGGAGCCTACCCGTAACCTCACCCATGTCTGATTTTGTCCTACTAAGACATTTATGTGAGATATTTTATTCATTTTAAGATATCAGGCAAAGATCAAACAGAATAGATCGTTACAGAAATCATCACATGACGAAATAACAGCAAAATCACGCCAAAATACGACCACCCAGAGCAAATGCAAGCTGAGATGTTTCGCAGGTCGCTCACAAATAAAGAATTACCTGATTGTAAATCTCCACTGTTTATTATCCTACTAGCTCTAAGCCCATGTCATTTCAGGCATGAAGGGCAATGCATTACAGCCTGTGCATATACCCAGATAGATAGATGCTCAGCCTTCCACATGTCAATGTCACAACTGAGGCTAATAATGTTTCAGTATGACATAAAAATTAGAAAAGTACAAGGAAAATGCAATTGAAGAACGGAAAGAATTGAGTCACACAACTACCTTTTAATGAATAGCCGCTCTGCGCGTTCCAAATTTTAGAAATAATGACGCAATCATATGAGTGAAAGATCTTTGATTCTACATCAATAAAACTTCGAAAAGGGTTGTTTGAATGAATGGTTATTTTCAAATCATATTTTGAATCAGAATAACATATCGGAAGCATAAAACATTGCTATCGTATGCGACAAGGTTTCAATGGAGGTTCTCGGTGATGGAAGATGCAATTTGATAGAATCTTCCGTGGGGATCCAACCAGTTTAAATCAATGAACTATTAAAATATTAGAACTGTTAGCCATCAGAAATAAAATATTTCCTTTTATTAAGAATAGTAATGCAAAGTTGTGGTAGTGTATGGAAAAATCCTAACTTTAGAGACAACTCTCTCATGACTTTTCAGAAGTTGAGAGAAAAGTTAGCATTAGGAACGTCGCAATTATAGAGTACTAAATTGATTTATTGGACTTCCCACAACAATGTACAACTAATTAAAGTCAGAATAATCAAGTCAACTATATCAAGCACATGCTCCAATTTACTGAAGTTCACAATAATTTATATCAATTCACGTTGCCGCTACACTCGGTGCTTTCCATCGGTATTTCCCACTTGCTGCAGTAAGAAGTGCAACAGCACTCGCTTTAGGATGCCAGAAATAGCAGGCACGATTCGTACAACGATCACCGAAACGACAAAGCTAAAAAAATACTACTCTACTCTGTGTATTACGTAAAGCATACACATCTTAGGAGAACTCCATCATAACGACAAACATAGATTGCGAACTGTACTAACTGATATCACTTGCTTCTGAAATGATCGATATCTTAATAAAATGATTAATTACCTTAGGGTGTTTGAAGCTACAGCTGGCATTCGCGCATTTCCCACCATATTTACATGGAATGTTCAAAGCATAGGAAGCAGCTGGTGTAACTGAATTCAACGATGCCTGTGCTCCCATTTCAGGTGATGGAGCTACTGTTATAGCCGTCCTGAAATTTTAGACTTTATAACTCCCAAGTGTAGGGATTAAAATGAATTTAAAGGATACTGGAAACCGAGATGCTAAGGCGCATATAAATCTAATATTCAAGAAAGCTGATATTAGACCGTGTTTCATACATAATATCCATTCGAAAAGCGAAGCTTCAGAACACTCCGACATTATTAGAAACACAAAGTATGCAACCAGTGAATCATTAAGTATAAATACTATTTTAAAACGATATCTGTAGTTCAAAAACATACGTTGCCTTCAAAATGTGTGCATAAACACAGTTTGGATTCAAGCACATACGACCAAATTTGCATTGCGGATGGATGTAAATACATCGGTCACCAAACGAACAGTTCGGGAAATTGCTAAAAAAGGTGCTTTGAATCAGTTCGATGCAACATTTTGAATTAATTTATTAGATATTGCTGACTGTCTGACTTAATTTTCACGTGTTTCAAAGTTTCGGAATGATTACTTTCCCAAATCTCCCATTTCCACGAATGAAAATAAAACTTTCCCTCACACCGAGTCGCACATTAATGCTTATTAAATGAAGTGAACTTTGGCACTTCCAAAAAAGTTAATCCTAATCATACGTACTCATTACCACTGGTGAAACTACTATTGATAATCGTCCTTGTCAATAAAAAAAATCAGCCAGCTAAATCGATTACAAACGTACAAAGCAGTAAGCCGAGTTATATATGCTAAAATCGCGCAAACGTAATTTAGTAAAACAAGCTAGAATGTAGGTACGACACAATGGACTTTCAAATAATAGATTACCTGCACGGTTTACTTGGGTGAATATATACACAGTTTTGAAGAGAGCAATTTGGCCAAAATTTACAGCGTTCCATTATTTTTTCAGCTCCTGCTGATGAAACTATTGATGCATTTGATATCTAAACAAGCAAAAAGTTAGCAGGATTGCACGTTTACTTCACTGCAATAACCTTTAAAACATAGCATAACAGAAATGTCATACATGATCTCACAGAATGTCATATATTTGGTCACTTCTAAATACATTTTATTGAGTATCAAAGAGTTATGCAGACAAACAGAGGGCAAAAGAAGCCTTACAACAAGAAAAACCCAATAATTTGCACAAGAAAAAAAATTTAAATCTGATCTCACAAGAAGAAATCTGATCTTTCTCGATTAACTTAGCAAATGATATAATTAAAGAAGGTGCCTGTCTACTGGCAATGAATACATTTTGTCGTGATGCACTGTAAAAAAGCTGTGGTGGCGGAGTCTGTGGACGAAACAATGGACTCGATAGGGCTGGAGTTGGCGGTACCTTAAAAACAACATGTTTCAATAAAAATAGGGAAATGGTACACATGTCACATGGGTGACATATGTATTACCATTGCCCCATTTTTATTTAAGCTAAGTTACAGTACTGCAATAAAGAAATTTTTGAGGAATTTAAAGTACTTCAAATCTCGTTAACTTTCCATTCCAAATACCTTCACTCAGGCTCACTATCAAGTTGCTAAACAAATCAAGCAAAAACTTTACGAAACATTAATAACACTTGATTATCAAATTCTAACCTCATCAAAGCCTTGACCAACCGTTTGAGCACTGGCGAGAACAGCATCAATCCGTGCTTCTGAAAAAAGATAAACACATCATGTGTTTTTTTTATAAGCAGTTCTATAAAAAGATTTAAAAAATGCTTTTATTGTTTCTCCTTTGTATCATATAAAGGCTGCAACCGCGAAGATATTTCGGAATAAAGATGTATCCAGCAGTAAAATCGACAAATTGTATACCACATGCACACATTTGACCTATATGGGTTACAATTTTTTTCGTATTTACTCTAATGAATAGCCAATCGTCTGAGCTCAAATAAAAAAGTTTGCAGTGCATAGATCATTGAGTAATAAATCCAAAATGAAGTCCTATTCGAAACATATCATCCTTCTTCAAATTGTAACTGATGTTTTGACAGTCACACAAATGCTACCTATCAATATCAAAGGAACTAACAGTTCAATAATTTTGACTGACTTCATATTCAGCGACATGCAGTTATTATATTACACCCATGCACTAATCAATTCCGACCCTGTTTATGATATAATGAACTTGTAAATAAAAATAAAATAAAATAATCCATACCATCATCACCATCATCATCATCATCACCGTCATCGCTGGTATCTTCTTCCGGCAGTTGTATTTGCAAATCCCAAGCAGGTAAAGGTTTCGAATCATTGGGAACCTGGGAAAACTTCATTACACATATATTTAATGCTTAATAACATTCAGCATCGTTTTTGTTTTAAATATATAAGTCGCCACAGCAATAAAATTTACAGCTTTAAAGAAGGCAGTGGAAGTTTTCGAAGTACACAAAAAATATCAAACTCGTGTGTAATCCGTAACAACTTTTATATTAAAAACTAAATACTCTTATAATGCTTCTCCCATTTCTTTTGGAACTGGTGTGGAACTTTAGTTTTTACCTCATTAGAACGTGCTATCAGACATGCTTCATTTTCCATACTATTGGCAACTGATTTTTCATGAGACACTTCTCTTCTTATCTGTCTTGGTTGTGACAGGTTCAGGTGCGCCAAAACTGTAAATGCAATAGTTGGATCAATTAAATTAGTGATATAAAGATCCGAAATCGTTTGCACATCCAACTGAACCATTAACAATGAACTACGAAGCTTAACATGTGAAAATAACGGGAAGGATCCCAGAACTCACTTGGATTCGTTTCATTCTTACGCCTTTTCGCCTTCTTCTTGCTAACAAATTCAACATTTCCTTCACCAATTTTTGTAAGTCGTTTAGCCAAACCACTGATTGAATTGCCTTTTAAAGTAATGTAAAATTTCGGCTCTTCAACGGAATTTGGTCTGAAGAACTTTATTATTAGTAATAACAATCTTGACACTTGAAAGTCTGCAAAAATAGTCAGAAACTTCGTAGCTATCGTAAATCACTAACACAAAGGACTGAATAGTAATATCTCTATTATCACATATCAGCAACGATTTGAATTTTCCAAACAGTAAAAATTTCATAAAACAATCAAATAAACTAGATTACAAACCCGTATGTCCGCATGCGTTTTCTTTCCACTTCTGGTTCACTTAAACTGCATTCATCAACTTTCTGCACGATTGAACGACCATTATTATTTCCACCACTTGATTCGTCCGGCATGACAACCAACGCGTCACCAATATCATCATAAACATCGATTTCAATACCCTAGCATAATATATATGTACAAAATATGCAAAGAAATCTAGCAATTGTCGTGCAATTAGAATGGCTCAATTCTATGCCACTAGTATAAGTAACAGCTTATGAAGACCAACACGAGCAGTGAAAATGCAGTATAAGAGATAAAGTAAGCTTTTCCTCTTTACGTCATCATTATCTCAGTAAAGTTATAAGTTCTTCGAAAAAGCAGAAAATAAATTCAATACTAACCTCCTCTTCATCTAAAACATTCATATCATTCTGTTTATGCTTCCCATGATCAGCTATTTCTTTCTCTTTTTTCATTGTTAACCCGCTACCATAACCAGCAATTTGGCTCGCTGTTCTTGTTGTTTCGCCCGCTTCCTTAATCGCTTTCAAAAACAGTGACTTCACGCCACGAGACTGCTTACTGTAACGAATTTCACTTACTATAAAACAAGAGTCAGAAGTTGAGGAAAATTAGAAGCAACTAGCAAGAGTTCGCTCTCATATCAAACGAGTTAGAACAGTACAACATGACTGCATGAGAAACTGAGAGTCGATTCAACGGCACATCGTCGTAATTCAAATGTTTCAAACAGCTGTAAGATTGACTTACGTCGTTACTTCTTTTTCAGGCAGTTTTCGTTTCACAATTACTTGAGAAGATACCGATTTTACAGTTGGCTCTGGTGGTAATTTAACGACGGCAGATGACTGCACCTATAACAGTTGAGAGTCTTGATTTCTAGTGAAATACGTGAAACGGTATTTAGCAATAGTTATCATTTACAGCACAGATGTTCTCAACAAAACAGGTTGTAGTGAACATGAATGACTCGATTACTCGCTAATATAACCACACAGAAAATAACTAATTAAGTGAAAATCACTGCGTAACAATAATTCTATTATATCTAGTAAAGATACTATGCTTACCGACTACACCAACAATGCAAATATATTTAACCTTTTTGCTTCTCAAAATGCGAGCAGACTCTTCCGCCGCAATGCGTTCCTCTTCGTCAACATTCTCCTCCAGTGATGGTGAACGAGACTGCGCCTTTCGCTTTCGCTGTAGAATATCTTGTCCCGAATCACCCGATATCTTGCTGAAAGCATATGCTAGAAATGATCAAAGAAAATAAGTAATAATAGAAGTTAAGCAAACAGATGGGCAAAAACAAATGATTGAGAAATGTTCCCTCACAAAAGCAATTGCATTTTCTGGGACTTTTTCAGAAAATACGAAAGACTTGATGCACTGTATTTTTAGGGAGATCCTAAAATCTTTTCAGTTTTTGAAACACAATGCAATTCTTCACCAATCGATGCGTCATAAACAAATAATGTGTAAAAGGCTATTAAACGAAAATTCTATGAAATAGGCTCACATTAGGGAAAACCACTGACAAATACTGTCAAGCGACCAGAAATAAAAAGAGGCCTACCTTGCACAAATATCCTTCTTAGCTCGTTTATCCTCTTCATCATTTCGTCTTTTAGAATATTTTGCGTCTTCTTTTGCCTCTTTTTCTGCCCTGCCATCAGATCTAACTTGCGAAAATTTTCGATCATATCTATCACCATCATTTCGTCTTACTCCGAAACGTACAGTTGCTGCAACATCAAATTTTCATCGTCAATTTTCAACAATCTCGAGAACTGTAATCACACTTCTAGTTTATGAAAGCAAAGAAATGAGGAAAATTATTGAGGCCAAAAGGTTATGAAAATACCTCGATGTTCTGGACTTTCCGGTTTCTTCCGACGATGCATCTTTTCTGGAGGCAAAACAGGAGATTTTGTTCTACGTGATGGCTGAAAGTTGCAAAAATTGAAAATAAATGAACAGTAAATTTTATTTTTCCTATGGATCAGTTCATATTCAACTATGATTTAACAAAGTGAGAAGTAATGCAACAAGCAGCCAAAACGCTCTAACATCTTGTTGTCAAGCAAATCTCAAGATCAGAAATGCGAACTACAGATAAATTAGCGGTTTTACATGAAAAACTGTAAGCAAAAACTGAGATCACGAGCATAAAAGATAAGATCATGAAACATATAGTGAAAATAATAAAATGTAAAGGTTATACCTTTGACTTCACAACCTTTGCAATGCCAGTACGTTTCTCGCTTTCCCTTCTTTCAGATTCTTTCATTCCGCGCTGCCTCTCCTTTTCCTTTCTATCGTGTTCTTTTAATACAGTTCTCGAACTAGAGCTTTCTTGCTTTTTCTTTTTGTCTATTGTCTTCTCTTTTTCTCTTTTACTGGAATTTTCTAGTTCTTTTCGATGACCGCTACTTTCATTATCCCTCCGTTTGATATCGTTTGATTCCTGGACAGCATTTGGAATAGTGGCTGATTGTAAACGTTCAAAAATGTCAAAGAGCCTGAAAATATGATGGTTTTGACAGAGTATCTAAGTTCTATATTTAAAAAAGAAAACGATATGATTGTCAATTGATTCCTTACATTCTTCTATTGATGAAGAAGGTAAACATTTCATAAAACACTACACCAGACTTAAGAAGCATCAATGGTTGGAAAAGCATAAATAATACAGAACTAACCAGTCCACAAATTTTTCAGAATTTTTGCCCAGAAAAAGTAACAAATCTTCCTTCATCTGTGTTTTCTCCTTTTTATTCGCAATCATCACCATTATATAATCAGGTAATTCTTCATCTACATATACACCGAGCTCTTCTAATTTAGCCTTTATAGCAGCCTGCAAAATATTTTATTAGTAAACCGTAGAATCATATTTTGCTATTATTTGCGCTATTAACTAATTATCGTACTCGCTGGAAGTAAAGAAAACTATTCAATCCCTATTGTATAATTTAGCCCGAAACAACACTTCGTACCTCGAATGATATCATTTTTTAATTAATGAGAGTCGATACAGAAAAAATTGGAATATTCTAAAAACTTATACTTGGGCGAACATTTTTTTCAACTAAAGTAGGGATTTTTGTGAAAGAAATACTTCAACAAAATGTTTCGTCATAATTCCAGAAAAAAACTTACTCGAATTTTTTTCGAAACTTCTGCACTGCCACCAGTCATTTATTATAATTAATCCTAAAAACAATAATTTGTGTCATATTAGAAATAATCAAATTCTCCAACGGTTTCAGTCAGTAAATGCTCACAAATCCACGTTACGGCTATTTTTAAAGCATTCTCAAGCATTTAAAACTCAGTTTTCTAACAACAATCGACGATAGTGCCTCGCGTAACTGAACCTTGATTCCTGGATTTTTGGAAGTGCCCAATCTTCTATCTTACTCATTGCTTAGGCGTAAACAAAAGATCCAAACAAATGAGTATGTATGCCATAGGGCAACGAGACAAAAATGAAGCCTGACAGCTCAGACCATGCTATCTTTTCTCGATAGTTACCAATGCAAATGTAATGCTTACATTATACGAATAGAATTAACATAGTGTACCCAATGTTATGTGAGGTATGCCACAGTCATAACAAAGGTATCTACCGAGATCGTCTTGCGTCCCTCAAACTATCCACGTACAAATAAGCTGATAGGACTTTATACCATTCTCAAACTATCCACGTATAAATAAGCTGATAGGACTTTATACCATTCTCACTGTCACTCAATTTCCGGAAAATCCAATCCTGTTCCCATCCTAACCTATACGGTAAATTGTTCACGTTCATTATTCTCCTTCTACTTTCGAAAAAAGAGAAGAGAATTCAGATCAGCACAGAAAATTTTTAAGAGACATTAAAATAGGAAAAGAATGATTCAATCGATATAAACACCAGAAAAATTTCGTCTGAGTGGTATGCAATCAAAGAGAATTGACTTCATACGATTCTTAAAAGGAGAGACCAAAGGAAAGGTTGAACATTTCCTGTCAGACAGTACAATATATACCGTGCTCAATCCAGCAACTAAATCTAACGTGATATTTCACCTGTCAACTTATCAGTCAATTAACTTGTCACGAAATACAGGTACTGCTAAAAACAGAAAGCCCATAAATAGGTAGCACAATCACACCACGTCCCAGCAAAAGTATTCCTGCAAAACGCAACAGTTATGTTGCACAACGTCCTCATAAAACGTGGGCAACTCTTCGCTACGCACTAGCTTCTCTCCCCCGCTATATTTATCCTTTTCTTATGTTCTCACTGCTCTATTTTGTTTGCATAATGTATTGTAATTAGGCTTCAATGGTACGTACAGGATCCGTTTCTGTCCCAGTCAATATTTTCTTTACGACTTTCGGTTATTAACATAAGAGTATATGAGGGTCACTCGTGGAAAGCAGTGACCAATGCTGTTGAAGGACGGGAAGAGTGGGCGGACGGGAAGAGTCGCCTTTCTCAACGTTCTTTCTTTGTATGTGACACCGATGAAAGATTAGATTTGTTACTTGTTTCTCTTACAGCTCTAAAAAGTATACAAAATGAAATAGCAAAGACGTTGTTAACGATCACCATCCTGTCCCGTCTCATCATTTAGTGAATCGTAAGCTGGAACGTTATCTCTGCTGCATGTTTCATTGATTTTTGGAGATCATTTGATTGATGTCATTTTCACGGAGTACCTCTTCAAAATCGTTATCCCAATCGTATGGATCGCTCAGTTGTCGATGGTTCGTAAAATCCTGCAGTATATGATATCACCAACTAAATGAGTCAAGTTTCGAATGAGTCGAATACAGTCATGGAGTTTTAACCATAATTTGCAATATGGGAGCTGTCTTGTACTCAAAGAGGTAGACGACATGCCGCGCGCTATTTGATGAAAAACATGAGTGTTTGTGAGGATTTGCCTTTTTACTCTGAATCTCCGAGTAAATTTAAAGTCGAAAGTCGAAATTTGTCATCAATTCATGGGTAGCGAAAGCTAACCTAACCTATGTTTAAAAGGACTTTCGTAGTATGACGAATTTAGATTCATTGAGCTGTTCCAGCTCACTTTATACTAATTTTTTGCAAGTACCTAATGTTTCTTGAAAGTATGTCCTATCAGTTGCATTTTTTGATCAACAATAAAATCCACCAGCATTATATTCTGGAGAGCCACATAGTTTGGCTCGTCATATGCATCCATCGAATGTACGGCACGTCCAAATTCGCGCAAACTTTCACCAACTTTTTCCGTTACACTTTGAAAATCCTCTCCTTGCTGGAAGAAAACTATCCGCTGGTAATTACTCAGGAAATGAACCGATTCGGTTAGTGTGAAGAATGTTTAATTTAGAGTAGTTGATTGCCATTGGATAATTGCGCTGAATAAGCAATCATGAATACTGCGCTGGATGTCAAGAAGACACTGCTAGTTTTCTGCATATGGTTTTTCAGAAATTCTGAAGACGTCTTCATCTTCCGAACTTTCGTTGGAATTGTCCCCGAACTTCCATCATCTTCTTGCTTTTTTTAAATTAAAATTATCCATAATCTACATTTTACTCCATGAAAAAGATGGTTAAATTTTCTCAGTTTAGACTTACAATAGCTTCTTTCAATGCCTTCACTTCTTCGCTTCTTCTTGCTTGTTTCCAAGGTACACGACCAAGAACCATTTCAATTGCTACATAAAACAAACTTACCAGGTCATCTGACGGTCCTGTAACGGAATGAATTGAACTTTGAATCTTCTTTGTTAGATGAAGCAATGCATCAGTATAAGTTATGGTCTGAATGAACCCTCACCAAGATCCTTTCCTCCATGTGCCCTTAGGGATGCGTAGAGTGTGGTACCGCGAAATCCGCATTCTCGTCGCAGCGGTCGTACTCGACCATTTGGATAACGGAAGCGTCGCGCCAATCCATAATCAATTATTACTAAGCGATGTTTACTCTGAAATAGCTTTTATTCTAACTAGTAATTCCATTACTAGTTCCACTAAAGCGCAAAACTAAAACAAAACATAGAGGGAACGGGTTTTCTAAGAAGGGTACAAATTAAGGATCGACTCATTTTATGTTGTTAAAACATGAACGACAGTCATTGTCATTTTGATCTTCCTCTTCTATTTTTTCGTATCTCAAGAGTATAGAATAAATGAATGTTAGGTGCTCAATTGACTGCTTCGTAGATTAAATTTACTAAAAATCTGGATATCTATTCACAGTCTGCTACGTCAACTACTAAACGTTTTCGTTTGTTTCTTCAATTTCCCACGACTTCTTTGTGGGTGATGCTATAACTTCAGAAAAAAAAAAACTGCAAAACTATAACTACTACAAACATACAACTTCAGAGAGTCCGAAGCACAAATTATGTGGCTTGATATCTCGATGAATATAACCGATCGAATGTATATCTCGTAATCCCGCTATTCCCTGCAGCGGATGAAAGAAATTGTTTATGGACATGTTCTTTTGTTGTTTGAACTATAAAACGAGCATAACACATATATTGACTCATTTTGGTAATAACTAAATAAGCTGTTGGGGATCGTTGATAAATGGATGAGTATGTTAGAAATACATTTGGCAACTTTATACGGATATTCCCATCTGAATGTCGCGAAAGTAGCAACTAGGTGAGTCTAGGGAGTTGCTGAATACATTTCCCAAGCTAATTGTTGCGTATTGGTTGGCCAAGTAAATATTTTTGAACAGTTTATTACTCTTTATATCGCACTCTCCTTTATTATTGACTGATTAATTAATGGAACAGTATTTAATATGAGGAATTTTCGTAGAAACACTTGCCTTACACGATAATAACAATCTGATTGGAAGTATATCTTTCGAATCACTTATGCAAAAACGCTTGATATCATATAAAGAAAAAAGCCAAGGTATGCTTAAACCTGTATGACAATGCGAGCCATAGTAGGACGTGAGAAACGTTTAAACGGACTTTGCTTTCTAATGTCGTTTACA
>NW_018108183.1:808858-827393 GCF_000183805.2 Loa loa | reverse complement strand
ATTTTGGTAATAACTAAATAAGCTGTTGGGGATCGTTGATAAATGGATGAGTATGTTAGAAATACATTTGGCAACTTTATACGGATATTCCCATCTGAATGTCGCGAAAGTAGCAACTAGGTGAGTCTAGGGAGTTGCTGAATACATTTCCCAAGCTAATTGTTGCGTATTGGTTGGCCAAGTAAATATTTTTGAACAGTTTATTACTCTTTATATCGCACTCTCCTTTATTATTGACTGATTAATTAATGGAACAGTATTTAATATGAGGAATTTTCGTAGAAACACTTGCCTTACACGATAATAACAATCTGATTGGAAGTATATCTTTCGAATCACTTATGCAAAAACGCTTGATATCATATAAAGAAAAAAGCCAAGGTATGCTTAAACCTGTATGACAATGCGAGCCATAGTAGGACGTGAGAAACGTTTAAACGGACTTTGCTTTCTAATGTCGTTTACACTCTGTGATAACAATTGCATAATTATATAATTAACTCTATTTGTAGAGCCGCTTCCCCAAAGAAGTGGAACATGTGCTCGTCCTTGTAATCGAAGTAATACCTATCAAAAATATCGAAGAAATAAATGAATGCTACATCATGGTTATGGCTGAGAATTCAACAGACTTCTTGAAAGAATGCTAACTTTTTGTTCCAAAATCATTCGTTTAGCTACTCTGCCTTTTCGCATTTTTAGTTCTGTTTTTATGGCTACTCCTTTCACCTCTTCGCCTCGGCTATCAACAGCAAAAAAAATTTGACCATATCCACCACGGCCTATTAGCCCCTACAAATGACAAACAGACACTTTCTGACTTTCATTTTGAAATCACTGTCGAACAATTCTTTCTTTTTTTTGCCAATCGATACGAGTGTATTTTCGAAATTAGCACAAACGTTTGCATTTCAGCATGAATTCTCGTTCAGTCATCAAACATCTTCACGATTAGAAACTTAACTGATAGAGTAGCACCTATATCCAACCTTTTTTTGTGTCACTATCCACTTAGCCAAGAGATCGGAAGTTCTAGCAGAAACCTTGGCTGGATTTGTCGAAATGAAACCTGTTTAAAGTTCTTGCAAATAAGACATACGCTTATAATCCATCGTTCCGCAACAATGTCACCAATTTTGAACAATGGTACCGTTGTATTTCGTTTCTTCAATTTTGGATAAAGACGCGCAAGACACCTGAAAATTTTATTTATATTATTTATAAATACTTATTCATCCCATTACACTCAACTCTAAAGGCTTTTCTGTCGCCACGAAATTTTAAATCCATAGGAAAACATTTTGGAACTGAGAATCTTTATTTACCACCATGCGAAAGATGATTACAGCTCTCTAATATTCTGTTTGTTCAAGGAGAAGGAGAGAAGGAAAGAAGGAGAAATGAAATTTGTCAGCTAAAAGGATAACATTCCACCTTTAGCGAGCCACAAAGCGGGTTCCACTTCCAAAATATTTCGGATAGGGATGCATTTCATAAAGCTCTCTCACCTACAGTTTCTCATCTCATAAAACTCCTGTAATTTGTACCAGTGATGTGAAATACAAACACTGGTATATTTTGTGATATTTGTGTCGATATCTGTGTAGCATTCGTTTGTGAATTAATAGCCATTATTTGAACAGCAAATCACCACTTCTAGTGACATCAACCTTTTTTTAAATCAGCCGATCATACTAAAAATGATCAAAAACGCAATTATTCATGTATTTCTAGTTCTTCCGATCAGGAAATTTGCATTCGATTGGCGTAAACAGAAAACACAAATTGATCCGGAGATTAACAGGATTACATTGGATTGCTATTAATAAGACTACCATATGATTTTTCAGCCATCGTTCAGCACATAAGTCGCTCAATTTCACAATCACTAAAAGAAAATAAAAAGCTTATTCTGCAATTCGAGTTAATATTATTTTAAATGAGATTGCCTCAAGTCAAACATAGACACATTTCTTGGCTTGATGTTTCATTGGAATATTATTGCTAAGCAACTCATTCATCGACGATAGATAAAGATAATAAAAGAGGATACATTTAACTCCAATACGTCGCTGATTGGAAACTGAAAATAAAGTACAGTAACTTCACAGTGAATCAAACTTAGTTACAAGACTTCTTTACTCTGATAAACAGTTTGGTGGGGTATAGTGAAGCATCTCTCTGTTGCGATGAATCGCATCAATATACAATGAAGTTCACAGTACAACACTTCTGGCGAGTAGCAGTGATGGGTCGCAAATCTGAGTTAGTAAATCGCAAATTTAGGAGTTAGTGAGTCGCAAATCGGTGGGTTGCTAGTTGTTTGGAGGGAATGAACTGCTAATTTCATCTGAATAAGCACAGCGGGTGTTTCGAATAGATGAGCTGAAAACTGTAGTTGAATCCTAAGAGATTGATCGTAAAAAGAGAAGCTAGCGATGTACCGTAGGAAATTTGCGGTTGTTTTTAGCTCGTGCCATAGTTTTTTGACATAACAACAACGAAGTGGACCGAAACAGCATGAACTTCGAGCTAATCTGTAACGAGATGCTTGTACCGCCAATTATAGCGGTCTTTATTAAACCAACTGATAGTGATAAAATTCTTGCTAGAACACAGCATATTTCTAATGGCCCTCTCTATTTTTTGATACCGATTAGGTTGCATTTGCAAGTAAAAGGAAAGCAAAGAAGTCAATAACTGCTGCACCTGAATTCATAGATTTAGCAGAAGAGTAATCATGTTTGTGATAAGAAGTTAATGTTATTATATTGAAGAGCAGATATGAAAGAATTAGTGACAGCAAGTACTAACACAAATTTTAGGAATTTAAAAACTAAAAAATAATAAGAAGTGTTTGCTTAAAGTTCATTACTGTACGTCTCCTTGCATATTTACTGTGAGAAAACGACACAGTATTATTTGACTATTCTATAAGGTCTTAGTAATGAAATTTTGATAAAAATTTTCCATTTTAAAAAGGTCTGTTTCGAAAATTTACTACTTCCTGGGCTCATATATACCACATTTTCTGTAACATCCCCTTTACCGTTTTATGGACTAGCAAAATTTGTTTCCAAATCTTATATTGATCGTTTGATGTTGACAACCAGGAAGTACTTTTGCAGCGTACACGATAGTGGGTGTAAATTTCGTTTTAAAATATAAAAACAAGCAGACTGATGGGTCGAAATAAAAGAGATTCTGACAAATAAGGAATTCATCCAAAGTCAGAGAGCAGCTTCACATGGTGCTTCGAATATCTCAATCAATACAACGAGGTGTACTTATCCACGAAGAACACACATATGAAGCTACTGACTGTCCTGGCCTTTGTACTGCTCAAGGAAATAAGATAAAAAGGGATATAGAGACAGGAAGGGAATCATGATAATGGATATAACATACAGTTGAATAAGTCACTGATCTGTAAACCATTAGATAAAAACTGTTGAAGTAGGAAATGAGTGAAGTAATACTAACACTTCATCTTCAGTTAATCTGGAATGCAGTATATACGAGTTACAAGAAATCTCAGAAAAACCGGATGCCGCATCGCCTAATCTCAAGGTAATATCGAAAATAAAAGTACCACTTTATTTTCACTTCACTTTACTCTCAACTCGTTCTTCAGACACTATACCAAAATAAAGTAAACACGCACTGCTGATCTGTAGACTGTTTTCTTCATAATTAACTTCTGTAGCCTAACCCATTATAATATACAGCTGGATTTACAATCGCGCTTGTGAGGAAGACAGAAATCATCTTAGCATTCGTCAGTTGGGGACATCAAAACACAACAGCACTTACTGCTTTGCGAATTTTCACGGTAAGACTTTTTAAATCAGGCGAATTCTCCGGTCACTATGGTTAACAGTATCCATAGGATACTATTATAACAATTATATCTCGGGTTTATCTTCTTAGCTGTTAACTCTAAACACTGCAGCAAATCACTAAGGACACACCCTATTAACAGACCGTATACGGCCCTCTCCAGAATAAATTCACTATCGCTTGAACATCTAAGAATGGCTTTCCGTGCTTTGGATTATGTCAGCATGGCAACAGCAAGTCAGTACAATGTGACACCTGCACAGCAACCAAACATGTGTGATGCTAGAGCATTGCAAATCTAGCTTTCTGCAGATAGTATAGAACAAGCCTAACTCTGCAGAATCTATAACATACAATCCTCAGTTCATTTTCAAACTCTGTTACATTCAATGTAAAACAACTTGTTCAGCAACTGGTATCTCCATCCTGAGAAATTTAAGTTAGGTGTGTTAGATTAAATTAACTGAAATTATACTAGCATTTAGAATTGTTGTCCCCCTATTGTCAACTTTATCTATCACTCTAGAAGCTAAGATAAAAATGCAGAATCAACCATTATAACGTTTTAGGACGCAAGAGCAACACTGTAAACGCCAATTACTTAGTCAACATTAGTTGTGATATTGCATTAATATAAAAAGAATTCAGTATTAAATTCGATGGTTACGTAAGCGATCCCTTCACAACAATCCAATCAGATTTTTTGGAACCAACAACTTTATTACAATAATTATTAATTGTAATTTAGATGTAGCAATCCTTCCACGTCTCCTACCATAGGGACAGTAAACACGTCCGTCAAGTACACGTAACAGCGTGAACCTACCAGCTCAAAAGATCGCCGAAATACCATAACTGATCTGCCACTAAATACAATTAGGGACATAGAACGCGTACTTCCACCGTTACCAAATCCTACATTAATGTATGAGTCGTTCTGAAAAAGTGTTGTCTCAGTTCTGTGAAGGAGGGTTTCCACCATAAAAAGCGTCACCATCCTAGTTCATGTGACACATTTTCACTTTGTAGACGTGCTATCTGGCTATTCAGAATAACGTGCAACACGCCAAACGAACATGAAATGCTTTAGCAGTGCTGATTAGTGGGCATAAGTGAATAAACATTCTTGATGGGAAATCGCTTTCACTCTTTCTCCCGATACGTCTAAGGCACAGTGGAAAATTCTTGTCTTTTGATTAGGATGGGAAGCATATTCAATCTAGAGGTCATCATGAAGTAATAATTTAAGCCCTTTATTCCCGTGAAGAAGTGCTTGCCAACTCATTCTGCAGTGTTTTTACAGGAAAACGGAATGCTGACAGCTATACAGCCTGTTATCATATCATATTAGCTTCCTCCTCCATATCCAATTATCCATAATCGAAGCTGTCATTACCATTTGTTTCCTTTACATCTATCCTGTTAAATTCTTTCAGTAACACTTGTTTTTGATATTTATTCTAAAATGTTTGGAACTTTTCTTAAAACAATTGCTTCATAGTAAGACTGGTTTGGGAGCTCCGATTGCAAATTTTATCCAGAATGTTTCGGATCTTCCTGAAAAGTTACAAAACTACATACCGTGACTGTATACCGTGCAGCTATCCTTCTCCAGCTCTTGTTTATCCGAAGGATCACCTGAATTCCCTCGATGAAAATTGCATATTCACTGACTTTATACAGGACATGTTATGGTTAAGCATTCATCTGAAGAACGATAAGTGTTCCTAATTCTTTACGATAGGGAGTCAGTTGATTACAGATCGTACCTATATTAATGAGGCATTACCAGAATAATATATCGGATTTCTGAATAAAAAAGAATGAAAGGAGGTTGTTAACACAAGTAGTAGCACTACCATAGAAACCTTTCAGTGTTAGGTTGGTGAAGTTATACTGGCCAGGATTGTATATGCACATCATTATTGAACGGTGCTGAAGTGAAGAAGGGACAGTAGGAAAGCCAACAGCTCAGTTCTTGTCCTATGAAATTTGATGTATACCTGACAAGCATCGTTATATGCATAGGTAGATGGATAAATTATCGGTTGAACCGACCCTACATCAAATCATATTATACGGTAAATGCCTTGTGCTTGCCCATTCGTCCACATCCTAAATGCTTGTTTGTATCTGTGTCTGACACATCGATTACTGGTTCATATTTAGTACGATACTCTCGATAACATCCGATATACATAATTGATCGTTTTTTGGAGTCTTTTTTCAAATACACCGATTACCTAATGACAGTGAACACATTCCAGTCAAGCTTGTCCTTTACCTAGGCAAGGGATGTTCATGTAGATGAACAGATGGTGATCAAGATTGAAAGATATCCCGTTACTTGATGCGCTCGACCATTCAGCTGATAATCCTAGGTGGGACACCCCGCTTCTGCCGCATACTAACCTGCATTATGTTTATTGCTCAGAGATACTTGGCCGTATCAAGTTTCATATAAGGCAAATTTTGTTGTGCCTTTCTCCATTTTCTTCCCTTTTATTTCTTTTATTGTTATGTGACTCTCTTCATATTTTTTTTTCTGATATTGTATTAATTAATTTCAAGGCCTCGAAATCATCGTAACATCTAAATTAATAAATAAAAATAACTCCTTTAGTAAATAAATTTGCATAAAAGTACATAAAAGAGTAAACAACGGCAACATGAATAGACTGTTTCCTGCTTCGTTTGTCATATTTCAAAGGCACATGTGTATACAGAAAAGGAAACTGCGTTCAATGCATTACGCCCGTAATATATTTGAGAGAAAGGAAAATGAATGAAGATAGGACAGATATAATGAAGAGGAACAAGTAAATTTCAATAACACTCAACAAATAAAACTATTTGAAAAACGTGGGTTCATCTGAACAAACCAGAATGTGAAAAGATTCCATGGTCAAGGAAAGAGAGAAAAACTGAGATATCGGTATCAGGTTATGTAAGGGAATTATGATATGAATAAAGCTGTAACTGAATACTACGAAAGCCTCATCTGTTGCACTTGAACAACCTTTAAAAAATGTAGGAAAGAACGAAAAATTAACAATGGCAAATTTGAATAGCAGGTAAAACAATTAGGATGCATAAAACACTCTCGAGATTCCTATAAGGGCATATTACAGCCCCAAAAGGTAAGCAAATTAACGAAACGATAAAAAGTCACTATTACGATGAAGTCTCGAAGCATCAACTAACTGTCGCATAACCATTTCATAGTATTTAATGCTTTGGTAGGAATGGAGAAAGTGTTGTCATGGTGACAGCGACAGTAAAAAACCTTACCTTTCTTTTCTTTGCAGAAAGACTGCACTCAATGATGCACTTCTGCACTTTTATCTTTGGCATAATTATGTACAAGCAAAACTACGCAATGTTAATGAAACTGAGAAAAAATGCATCATAATTCGGAGTTCTCGAAGTAACTATTTATATGCTTTGCACAATCAATCAGTTGTAGCAGACACTGTGGCAAGCTACAACCTTCGCCTGCAATCTCAATTTGCAGTAGCAACCGATAAATATTCTTCCAAAGATTCAGCACTTTTGAATTACAGCGTCCTACCAAACACTGCAATTTAAATTAAGGATATGGTGAAAACTAATCAAGAGAAGTAAAAGGAGTAATCAAATTGCCTGAAAATAAATCTTCCATACCTGCAAAGCATCTTTGACGACATTTCGGACATACTGGACAAAGAGATATAATGTTTCGCGATAATTGTTAAGATCCATTAAAGAATCATCTTCCTGCAAAAAAAAATGAGTTAAAGATCTATGAATTTTCTTGCAAACAACATCATCTAAGAGCTTCAGAAGCAAAATCTCTTGTATAGTGCTACAAAAACATCACACCTGTTAGAGAATGAGTCCAAAGCTGAGCAATTTTTGGTGGGATGTGAGTAACTCTAATACAGTGGGATAAGTACCCAAAGATACAAACAAAATAACAGCAAAAAACAGCTGTTTGATTAACGCCATAAGATCGGAACTACCGAAAGTAAAAAATTATAAAATTACGTATTCTTTTTCGGATGAAAAATGTGTAGCTCTAGCTACTTATGCTCGCCCAATCAAGTGGATCTGTTTATACTGTTGAAGTGATATAGTGTATGCTTCATGCGCTTATAAATTCACACATAAAATTAATCAAAACTGAATGAAAACATTTCATTACTCCTTAGTAACATGCCGATTTTTTACCATTATTCCAATGATTTATGCTAAAACTAAGGTGAAAAAGACAAAAAAATTCCTTCACATCCAAAATGCTCAATATCAAAAGTTACATTCACAATATTGAATTAGAAAATACTAACAAAAAATTCTTTCCTCTCTTCCTCTGAAGCAGAAAGTGACGTTTGCAGATGCTGCATTAATGGCTGAGTTGCTAAGAACAATGCAGCTAATGATCGACGTGAACGTTTGATGCGTGCATCGACAGTACTAGCAGGTGCATTGATATCTGAAAATATCCAAATAATTGAAAATAGAAAACCTTCTATTAAAATCAAGTAACAAGCAAATTTCTTCCTGCAGATTTAAAAACATGAAATATGTCAATAGTGTCGTGCTGCTACTAGTGAAAACTTTGGAGTTCAGAAAAATTTTCCACTTCAAGAACTTATGAAATTTCATGAGTTCACAATTTATCAGAAGAGAATATTGAAAAATAAACAGACCTGAACATTTTGTACTCTCGAGAGCAGCTCTCAAGGCTACTATACATTCTCGGAGACATACTTTTTCTTGCTTTTTGGGTGATTTTGTCCTTGTAGTTCTTGTAGCTCTAGTAATCTTCTCTACCACATAGTTGAAACATGCCGTATAATGCTCGATCGCTTGTCGTTCATAATCTTTTCTCTTACGAGATAAGCCAATAGTGCCGTGCTGCTGCTATAACAGCGAAAAAATGAATGATAAAAGGTCTAATGCATATCAGCATGGGATTATAAGAATAATTGGAGCAGGAAATATGCATAACTCAAATCAGTTTGCAAAAGTGAGATGCGTTTTTCCCATAGCAGAAAAAATGAAACACTGTTAAGTTAGTGGTTGGAGAAGACAAACAACTATTTCCAAAGGCAGAGAAATCTCATGCAAGTATATGGTCAATCCCAATGCTTATGAGGTGATTACTGACAGCATACAATAGTTCTAAATAATTCATCGAATCGCTCCAAAAATTTGAACAATTACAGTGCAGCACTAGCAAATTAACACTATAAATAAAACCTACCGCTGCATGCTGAAATAATTTACCGAACCGAAACATTATTTCAATGATACACCGATCCGCTACAGAATGCATCTTTGGAGAGCATCTCATAGAATCACGAATCAAGGTGTAAGCTGATTGAGCACGAGCCAAAAATTCATGTATTTCAACAGTCATCTATAAAACATCTAGATAAATGCAATGGAACACAAATTTTGACAATATTACAACTCGAAAAAGTAAGCTTGCTTAAACACTTGTAGCAACGAATTCACAATATAAATAAAACAATACGACGAAAATTAGAGACGCAATTTCAATATTCAGAAAATTAAGAATCAATATAGTTTTAATTAAAACCAGTTTTCAATATCTCTTTATTCAATTAAGTGTCTATCAAAACACAGAGTTACCTTTTCAGGATGGCTTTCTATCATTCCGGGTTGTACATTGTCTTGAAGCCTCACTGCATAGGTGAGGTAAATACCAGCCAAATCCTTACTAATACTTTCAAATAATGGGAACTGAGTGCCTCGAAAATCAGCAATAGTAGTCAGCGCTCGCTGATAGTGCTCGATTGCCTGCAAATTAAAGTGATAAAAGGCAGTATGACCGAGTAAATAATGTAAATAAAGAAATATATATTTGTCTCAAAAATTTAGAGCAAAATTGTTTCCTGCCTCCCAGATCACAAATTCAAACCATTGTGAGAATAAAAAACCCATATGAACCTGTAAAACATAGTTCTTCTCTTTCTCCGGATCATATGGTAAATTGAAATCAGTAAAATACATTTGGCAGTGTAATTGCAAACGGTACAGCTGGCCAATATTTGACAGTAAAAATGCCTCGTTGACGCGATCACCAACCAAAGCAAATAGCGAAATACCCTAGAAATTTCTTGAACGCAGAAGTTCTCGATTTGCCGTCAAAAGAAAGTGTAAATCTTTAGCAGAATTAAACTTGTAATTTGTGAAAATGGAGATATAACTATTTTGTGCGATACCTGCAGAAGCAACTCTTTACCAGCTTTCACCGTCTTCTCAACCATTTCTTCTGGTTCCATAATACTTATTGCTCTACATGAAGTATCATTTGCAGTATCTAGTGCATCAACATCCATTGCTATATACTGTCGCATTGTTTCTGGAAACAAGCAAATAACTGCCTTTGCTTCTGGTCCGCTTCGACAGAAAATCTTTTTTAAAACAGAATTTCCCTTGATCTTTATATTTTGCAGAGGAAATAACCCTTACTCCCACAGTGTCGAAAAAGAACCATTAACCAGATCAAGGGATGCATAAATGAGGTAATAAGTGAACAAATAGAAATATTTACCTTTATCAGTAAACAATTTTGTTCCTTTCTGTGCCGCACGTTGTACGAAGTCTTTAAGACGTTCTATATGATGCACAGCCAAAACATTCTTCAAATTACCCAAACGACGAGCTAACTGATCCGGATAAAGAATGGCATTCGCTGTTGGTGGGAATAGAGACATTGGAGCTATAAAATATGATCAGTCTAGAAAAATTGCTAACTACAAAAGAAAAAAAAACAGAAATAAACAGAAAAGGTGAATTTCCAATTTCTGCAAAATTTTGCAGTTATGAAAACAGTCAAGTTTTATGACTTACCAATTTTTTTACCCGTTGCAATAGCTACAGTGGCAGCACGTTTCGAAATAGCCAATAGATCGACAAATGGCATGTGGAAAGTTTTCGGGAATGCCCAACTGTATGGTCGAACTGAAAATATCCTAGAATTTGGAGGAAATAATCTGCGGAATAATTTCACAGCAAAAGGTAAAATGCCAACAAAGATCCTGCTTGGCGTTGCACTGAGTACTGGATGACGTGGGTGACATTCCAACTTGCTGATATCGTGAGAGAGTTCTTTTCTACATTCTAGGAAAATTTTTCAATATTCCTACCTCTGTAAAAGAATTTGCATATACGCTCACTATCTCACATTATTTGAAGTCATAAATGCATAAAACATACTTCCAGTATAGTTAAAACAATAATGAAAATACGACTCAAAGCATTGTGAAACATAGTAACTTTTCACATGCTATGGAACCAAGATCACTGAATACAATTTTAAATATTGTGTTAATAAAAATGATATTTATTGATTGAATAAATGAAAAAAATTTCTCCATTTCCCTACTATCAATTCATTTTTATAATTTCTCACAAATCACCTAAATCTTTGTATACAGCAAAGTATATCCAAAAAATTACAATTCGTTTTTTACAGGAATGGAACGGAATCTGCAAATTTTGGAATGATATTTTCTCATGAAATTTGTTTCCTATCTTCCCTGCTCCTCGTGAGTCTCTGAGGATCACTATTCGGTAACTTACGCCTGTGACAACACCAAGTTTGCAATATCCCAGAAATATTCCATTTCAGTTAGAAAACTGAAATGCTTACATTTTTATCAGTTTTGTTTCATGCTATGCATTTTCATATTCTAGCACTTCCAACGCTTTCTTAACTTTATCACAATCTCTTATTTGTCTTCTTTGCTAGATATAACCCAGACGTGTGGTAAATTTTGCCGTATCCAGAGATTAAGTAGCAGTGTCATATTATACAAGTCAGAATGTGCTCAAAAATTATGCTTCAATTCATCGCAAATGGGATGGGAATTTCCATAAACTATAAAAAAAAGCAAACACTACTTTTATCGCTTTTGTAGACTTTTGCAAGAGATGCTTCACAGGTTCCAGCATAAATAGCAGGATTTAAATTGGCAGCAGCTGTGGGAACGGTAAAAGAGTTGGTTTTAATCTGAATGTCCCTTTCAGTAGAGTCATGGTATCCAACTTCTTTGAACTGTGTTATATCTCTCGCTTCTTGTACTTCTGAATCATTGTCACCAAACTCATCAAGTGATGAAGACAGTTGAGTTGTTGCAGCAGTAGCACCAGGAGAAAATGCCGAGTATAAACCTTAATAAAATAGTCATGCAAACATCACCGAATTAACACTGTTCACTATAAAAAATAAAGTTAAAAACGGCTTACCATGATTATTATTAAGGCAATCTAATGCCTGTGCTTTGATTTGTTTGTCACGATAGCAACGTTTCAGATCGGCCTGGAGAAGAATTGATTAAACTATAAAATTAGAGATAAAACATCTTAGTCCTTTCAAAAAACTAAACTCTGAAAATCTAAGATAGATGGATTATGTGCATAACTTCTTTATTTGATTACCACTTTTGACTCCTCCAGCACAAATGAATCTTACCTTAGCCTGATCTTTAACTGGCAGTGAACTACATGCGATGCTTCCAAGAGCTTCCGCAATATGACACATCATTGCAGGAAGTAAAGCTCGTGCTGTGGCTAGATTTCGTTGAGCATGACCGGAGATTAGACCCGCATTCAACGCCAACACCGCAACTGAAATAATGTGAATTAGTAAGCAACTACTAACTAATTATTTCTTCGTCAATAAATTACTACTGAGGTTTGTTGCTGAAAAAAAAAAAATAAAACTAGTGCAGGAAGTGACAGGCAAATAAATTGAGCAACTAAATTTACTGATCTTTAAGCTCATAAATACCTCCAAGATGAATTTTAAAATATATAATTATGTTTGGATTTATACCCGATTCCCTTATTACGCTTAGTTATTCTTGTTCGATTGTTGTTTGTGTTAATCGCATATGCATATGGTATGTTAAATTATAACACAGTTTCTTTTATTGCAGTGTACTATTTTAAATTTTCCGGCTAGTACTGCTTATAGTCGACCAGTGTAACCTACACTCAAATAACTCGAATAAAAATGTGAGCAGAAGTGAAGCAATTAACAACATTTCTATGAATCATTATGGAATAGTGGTTTACATGCAGCTCAAATCAGTTACATCAAGTTCTCTCTGACATCAAGCATTCTTGCTGATTTTTACTTCACATGGCAAAAGTAAGCACTAACGACAGCAGTACAGCCCAACACGTGCAAATCTCAATGTTCGGCCATATCTTGACAAAAGAAACGAACTATCAGCCAACATCCGATAAGCACTCCCAGCGCGAATGAACAATATGGAGCGGATATCTACTTTAAGCATTGCGTCTGCTTCTTCTACAAATAAACAGTTTAAAAAAAATGAAAAAATATTCAACAGTTCATCAAGACATTCAATATAGTTCAAGTTTCGAATGATCAGGTAATCAGGGGACATTCTCAAACGGAAGAGATGATAAGGGAGAAAAAAAAATGAATAGTGAAGGAATAAACAATGAATAGCAGCTGCACTAGCCTCTCCCATGATCAATGTTCGCACCCATGTCTCGAATGAAAGACATCGGATCAGGCAAAGGTTTTCCCAACCGCTGAGCCTCTTGTTCCATTTGATCAAATAAATCCATATATCGTAAACCCTACACATGAATAAAAATATGTACGTAAAAGAATGATAATAAATATAATTTGATCAGTGAAAACATTAGCATGCCATCCCTAGATACTCCGCACAAGTCATTCATCCCAGGGCATATATAGTCAGCGAAAATTTGTGGTATCCTTCTGCTATTAAATGATCCTAATGCCTAAGAGGAAAGTAGTGAAGTAGCGTCATTATCAGTTTTCAGTTTTCATTTTCATATTATCCAAGTTTATAGTTTTTGCGATGAAAATGAACTAGCCTCCAAGCAATGTTCTAGGGCTTCCTTACAGCAGTCTTCCTTGGTTGCGCAGTTCGGTAGCGTGCGCAACTTTGGTGGCTTCTCACCTTTACTAGCTGTGTAACGTGTCTTCATCAATGACTCAATCTGTAAATAAATGATTTCAAAGGAACAAAAGTCTATAAATATAATCTCCCAATTTTATCAGATCAGATATATCATCCAGCTTCATTATCAAATCCTTAATCTAAACAAACTAAAATCGTTGAATTGTGCATTAAAAGTAGATCGAATTCAATTACAAAACTTAATGACACAACTTTACCTGAAAAGAATAAGATTGCAATTAATCCATAAAACATTAATCCACAAAACATCATTTTCTTTTTTCATGTCCATTTATGTAAATTTTATTCAAACATTTCTTAATTCTCACCGAAATAGCCGCATAATTGGCATATTCTTCACCGTATTCGCGCTGCCACCTATCATCGTAGGTCCACTGAGGTTCGGCACGTTCCATCTCCTCTTCTTGACCAGCAGTACGTTTTACTGCGTCACAACCATATGAAAGATATAAGTTGGCCAGTAAATAGTATACACATGCTACTATCTAAATAAAATGTAGACTATAGAGTAAATTAACTATTTCAGCAAAGCCAATTCTAATGCAAGAATCACTTACATTCATGTTATTGGGTATTCGTGTAATCGGTTATAGTCGTGATATCAAATTAGATTTAAACCTCATTTTAATGCAAAAGAGAAAGAAGCCAACATTAAAAAATAGAATTAGAAAATCATATTTGATACTGACAACACAATGTTCGAGAAATGCCCCCATAAATTAATTATATCTTCCTACACTAATATGATTTGGAACTAAGGAATAAATAAAATTGACAACAGTAACAATAAACCAACCTGCGGATGTTTTTTACGATCAATAATACCTAAGCATACATTCAACAGACGAAATGCTGCATTAGCAATACGTTTTGGGCGTCTATGCGCTGAACGACGCATAAGATTACGAGCTACCTGGAAATAAAAAAAAATGCAAAAGAAATTGGATCAAAATCATAATCAAAAAATCTTCAATCAAAGTAGTGACGAACTCGTTACTTTATTTTGTCACTATTTACGGCACGTAAACAAGATAGAGGACGGTTTTCCTTAGGAAACAAATGAGGCCGAATAATTCCGAATTTCTTATTCTAAATTTCTTGAACAGAAATTTCAAATGAAGTTAATGTAAGCAGACAAAATCAAACTGGAGGATTTGGAATTAGATGTGAAACTATGTTTTAAGAGCTGATGTGAACCAATGATTTCTTACTTTATAGATAAGTATTCCGACACTAAGCGTAAACGGATTAGCTGTAGAATCTTCCAACAGATCACCACAGAGCGGCGTCAGATCCCACAATCGTAACATTGGTTCACGATCATTGTCTCCTTTGTCTGTGTTAAATAAATATTTAAAGCAAGAATGATCTTACAAAAGAACAGAGCTTTCCAAAACTTTTACTCACTTGATCCATTCATTTCAAAACTTTTTCCTTTATTCTCTTGACCCACTCATATTTTTTTATTGATGAACAATTGATGCCTCTTCCACAAAAGGTGTCTTACCATGACACAACCAATATGTGTGCCCCTCCTGCGCAACTTTGTCCTGCAGGAATGCAACAATATTTTCAGCAACATTCCTCAAAACAAGCGGATCAAACTTTGAATTTTCCAAATGTGGAATATCTTCTGTTCGAATCAATTCATACTCCTGAACGTAAAATAAATGAGTGAGTAAAATGGTTGAATAGATATAGAAACTTGGATATCAAATCTAAATATATCAATCCATAAAATTTCCTTTCCTTTGGGCAAAAAAAAAGATGCTTTTAAACAAGGCGACAACAAATTAGGCATGATATTTAAATAATGAAAACTTGCCTTTACATAGCCACCTAAATGCCAACAAAGTAATGCTTCAGGTGCATTACACATTGATTGATCTAAATACAAATCCACACCAGTTAAAAAGTTGATAGGGCGTTGTTTGAGATCTCTGCAAATAGACAAAAAAAAAAATCATTTGCCAAACCACTTCTTTTTGAATAAAAATAAAAGAACTAACAGGTGTGCAACATAACAAGTGGATGAACTAACTTGGGATGTAGAGTAACACATGGGTTGGATTTGCAACCAAATATGGGTAAATTAACATCAACGAGCATATTGAGATCATAAAAATTCCACAATCGACCGTAAGCATCCAGTTCGACCTAGACAAAAAAAAGCATACAAATTCATCAGGAGTGCTTGATAGTTTAGGTCAATGAGCATTATCCACTCCTTATTTTGTGTTTGTGTTAAAATCCTCCATCCTCCACCAAATCTCAATTCAAACTATTCAGATTGCTATCTGACTTTATCCAAGTATGAAGGAGCAGTCTTTGTCTTTATATTAAATTTTTGGATAAGTAAACATAATTTACTTCGCCATCATCCACTCTTATTTTTGTGTATAAATAGTCTTCCAATGGATCGAGTAAACCACCATTTTCGTTAACCATTTTTGACGATTCACTTCCATTATCTGAGAAAAATTAAGGAAAAATAAGCCAGAAATTGTGTAAAATAACTATATGTGTGAGAAAAATATACTTTTGTTGGTCTGTACAGGAATATCTGGTTCTGCAGTAGATGCCATATAATCCAGCGGTGCCAAACTGTAAACATAGAAAACGAATATACAAAAAGCAAAGAAAATTTTATTCGCTAAATAAAGTATTGTGGAAATCCTTTTTACGAAAGATTTAGCACTGAAGACCACAAGATTTGAGTAAGCTTGCTTACCTTCTAGTGTACAAACTTTCAGTTATCATTTTTCGATGCATATCGGCAATGATATCACCAGTTGTACTTCCTGTTCCTGTTTTGGCACCAGCAATACCAACAAGACATTGAGACTTAGAATTGAGAAATTCTGCCACAGGAGAAATACCAACAGTTGAATTCATATAGGTATACTGAAAATACGGAACTTAAAATCCTAAAAAACTCAATATCTCTGAGTCGTTTTTTTCCAAGTTCGAAAGATTTACATTTTTCAGATAGGCACAATTATCCAGCAGTAGCGTTTTTCCAATTTTGTGAACTATTAAATTTAGTGGTTGTTTGGAGAAGGGTGTAGCAATTAGTTTTTTCAACGTTTCAGCTTCAGCAACGACATCAATACCACCAACTATAGCATCGATATAGCAATCAGCAAGACGAAGACTGCAAAATATCTACATTATAAAAAAGAAATATTTTAAACCTGAAGCATAGTGAACTGGGACTTTTATAATGAAAATTGCTTAACGTAAATTTAAACTTCTTCCGAAAAACTAATTCTGCAGAGCACTACACTCTGCACGCAACTCACGTACGTCAAGTAGAGAATAGTCCCGATAAATTTGTATTCCTAATTCTGATTTGAAAAGATATTAAACGATGGCTCGTTAGTTACCTCTCGAAACAATCTCTAATTCGAGTACTGAAACGCCACTGTCCAATACCGCTTCTACCCCCACTTCCCGAAAAATTCCCCGATGCGGCAGTGCTAGTCGCTGTTCCATGGCTTGTTTCTGAACTGTTCGCCATTTCTGTCCAGGAATCATCGTATGTATCGGAAGACCATGCATTGAGTGGTGGCACATTCAAATTAGTATTGAGTTCCAGTTTTACAACTGGCAACGGTGTCGGTTGTATTGTACTAGGCAAACAACTGAATATTTGATAATGAGCGGAAAAAATTTTAACTTTCGAAAAACGAAAGAATAAAGAGTACTTCTACAGTAACTTTATTTCTTTGAAACTAAAATTGAACCGCTACTCCAAATGTCAAAAATATCCGACTTTGAAATTCAAAGAATCGCCAGCATCGAGCTTTTCCCTAAAACTGACTCACGATAAGAACTTCAGTGCACATACGCACACACACACACACGCACGCACACACACACACACACAAACACACACTCCACACATGTCCATCGCAGCATCTATTCACGGGTTCCAAAATGTTATATCAAATCATAAAAAGGTTTCAGTAGATCAATTATTGCTTGTAGTTGAAGTACTATGTTAATATACATCATACCTAGGCAAGACCTTACTGTAGCAGGCATAAAAATATTACATTATAACAAACATAAATCAAACTAACAGGATTGGCTTCGCATCGTACGCAATCATCGATCTATCATTAACTGTCGGACTAAATGTCGATGCCGATGATGACGGTGTTTCTGCCATTAATCATCAAACTTTCGAAGAAACTTCAATGCAAAATAACCGTTATTTTTCTTTTCTTTTTGCAGATATTTTTCGAATAAAATTTCACAAGTTGTAATACCAATCGCAAATTTTCACTTTCATTTTGCTAGAAATTTATCAATTCTACAGAAAATAGTGATTCATCGCACCATTTTTCAAAATACAATTCTGAATTCATAGAACTTTTCTACCTTTCTTGATCCAAACTAAACTCTTTATTGCTGCACTCTTACCTACAATTACTGATAATGGCAAAACAGAATTTGGTCAAATAATCAAACAGCACTGCAAGAGCTAACCATTTCGAACATGGGAACAAAACAGATGAGATTCACGAACAGTGTTGTGAAATGCAGATATGGAAAAGCAGAGGAATCGGTCGAATGAAGTCCTAAGTCACGGAATCACAACAAGTTAAGTACCTGATGTTAAGCTACAGCTAGATCACAAATACCGCATGAACGCGAACAGTGTAATGGTTGTTGCCGATGATAAAGCGATG
>NW_018108183.1:804152-808835 GCF_000183805.2 Loa loa | reverse complement strand
CATTTTGCTAGAAATTTATCAATTCTACAGAAAATAGTGATTCATCGCACCATTTTTCAAAATACAATTCTGAATTCATAGAACTTTTCTACCTTTCTTGATCCAAACTAAACTCTTTATTGCTGCACTCTTACCTACAATTACTGATAATGGCAAAACAGAATTTGGTCAAATAATCAAACAGCACTGCAAGAGCTAACCATTTCGAACATGGGAACAAAACAGATGAGATTCACGAACAGTGTTGTGAAATGCAGATATGGAAAAGCAGAGGAATCGGTCGAATGAAGTCCTAAGTCACGGAATCACAACAAGTTAAGTACCTGATGTTAAGCTACAGCTAGATCACAAATACCGCATGAACGCGAACAGTGTAATGGTTGTTGCCGATGATAAAGCGATGAAATGGAACACATTCGCGTCACGCCTTGTAGAGCCATGCCGAAGCCTTCTTTCCTCATTTTTAATCTCCCTTCTTAAACTTTAAGACTTATGCCTCACTCCCTGATCTTCCTAAAAGTACTCACTCTAACTGAAAACAAATTATTCGCAAGTGTAGCTCCACTGACATTTAAAAACAATTAAACCCATCACCCAGTAACGAATAAGATACAAGACCTGCCAATTAAGTGTTTCAATTGTTTGAAGGTTGTTGGTATTAGACGGCTGTACGTCTCCCTTGCTGTCTATTCCCCACATCCATACTACTACCGTAATCTCCCGTAGAACTCTTTCTCTCTCCCCCTCCTCACCATACTCACACATGTATATATAATACACACCCATACACCGTTACGTTACACCTCTCATCGAGAAATCCCGATGTGGTACCTAAAGCACCACTGAGTATGCAGAGCTGCGACAGGAATCATCTCAGCCAGTCAACTATTGTTTATAACACATTACTAGAATAGGTAATCATTCGACAGCTTCACCTAAACATTATTGCTACACCACTGTAGGTATTACATAATCCTTCATTGTGTATACTGAAGTTTACCAACCTACCAAAGGCACCACAGCATAACCCAGGGCGGGTTATGCTGTGGTGGTGAAAAAGCTTCGATTTGCAGGGGTTTGTAAGGACTCAAATTTTCCGGAAACACCGATCACAATGGTTGCTTTCTTTTTTAAACGCACTTGCTACAGCGGAACTAAATGAGTCTGCTTAAATACAAAGTGGCCGATTTTCAAATTCCAAGATTGCAAAATACACAGAAATCGTTCTCTGCAAAATGCTTCTCCATACAATCAGATGGAAAAAAAAAAACCTGTCAATACTAACGGCCACAACAGATATGAGGAATGAGGCTAAATGTGGTCCTTCAATTGTGGACATGAATGAAGGATGAGACGAAAAGTTCAATCCTTCCCAAGTTTTAGGACTAATTCATTATTATCAACAGTTGTAGAATTAGTCCCTTATGAAATCGTCTTCCTTATGAGTAGAGCGCATAATAATTGAGCCTATGACTCAAACTTGTCGGATAAATTGGACAAGAAATAAATCACATCAGTGCTTCAAACATTGCTGATTAAATGCCACCATGGGAAAACGTCCACATTAAGTCCATTTGCCAGTGAAAACGAATGCAACGATGCATAAATGCTGAAATATCTTTCGGAGTAAAACAATGAAGTATCGCTTCCTCCGATCATCAGAATAATTATCTGTCATCCAGGATAATGTAACACCTGGAGACAGCTCTATAATGTGTTGAATACGATCATAAATCAGCAACCCTCAAGGAGTTTACGTCAAATTTCCTTGAATAACCACCAATTTTCTTCAATTTCAATACTGTAATGGTTCAAATGAGAATTAATAATATTAAGAAATCAATTATTCTCATTGTGGGATAAATCAAAATTTCATGAAACAAGCATATTTTTTGAAATGAATGCGAACCTCTTGAAAAAAGTCTGGGTCAAATTTTTGAACTTTTGAACTTTTGACAAAAATAAAAGTAGGAAAGAAGTGGGAAAATTTCTGCAATAAGAACATACGTGTAATATTTGATAAGTGCTTCAATGCCAATAAATTCAGGTGGTTCTTCGTCACCACAATCTACATAAAGCAGATTTGTACCAAGATTTTCATCAAATCGCTCTTTGATTAGATAATGGCTGAAAGTGATAATAGATTTATAACTAATATTTTTCAGTAGTTTTCCCCTCATATTCCTTTTTTCTTTTCTTTTGTTCTCAATCAACTCATTAACTTGATATTTCATAAAATTATCCCTTTAGGATTAATTTCATTCCTAGTAATGAGCGTGAATTCCCAGCTAAATGATACTCGAGAGAGTGAATACTAGACTAATTTTTAAGCCAATGCTAAAAGATAAGGTTAACTAAAATAAAGTTGACAGATTGATATATTTGGCAAGACTGTCTCAAACTCTATTACATTCTTATTTCACCGAATATATCACACTAAAAGGTTAGTGGATTTCAGTGTTCGATGATTTGATCATTAGGATTCACTCTGATCGAATTCACTGATCTGATTGATTGGGTTGAAAGGTGAATTATCAAGCTATGCTGTCAATTATGCCCCAAACTTAATGATATGTAATGAAGAACTTACTGAAAATCACCACGACTATTCTTGTAAACAATGCATAATGACATCTTCTTGTCATTTATTTCATTGAGTGAGTGATATACCTGTCAAAATATTTTCATTTACCTTTATTGAAAATAACATCAAAATATTGAAATGTTGTACAAAGTGTTTAATTATCATGAAACTAAGCTAACATCTGATAATTGCTTCTAAGCGCATATTTAACAAACAATGACGTACTCTAAACGCAGTATTACGTGAAACGAATAATTCAGCAGTTTGTGGTCTAACGATTCCAATGTAGTATCGTTTCATTGGAAATGCTGAATTGTCTTCTGTGGTCTCGGACTCTTTTGTTCTAAAAGTAAAAAAGGCTAGCTACAGTTAAATACCAGGATGGTTGCAAGAGTAGCCTAATAACACGGTAAAGGTCAAATTTTCTGAACTTGTCACTGCTGAACCTCTCTGATCGGTGTATATTCTTACAGTACTGCTTATTATTCCTAGCTGATTGCTGTTTAATGCTACCGATATGGCAGTGGAGTGCAGTAGGCAAATGCAGTGGAGTAGAGTAGAGTGCAAGTCATTTACAGTGCATAAAACTGACTTGTTTGATTCTACCCTGACAACATTTCTTTCACAAATATATTCTTGATCCAGAAATCGCGTGAACTTAAAATCCGCAAATCTGAAATAGGGAAAGAGGTAATTCTTCTCTTCTCTCTTTCCCTCTCTCTCTCTTTTTACCTCTTTCTCGTTTCTTTTTCTTAACTTCTTTATCTCTTTTTTAGACCAAAAAAAAAGACAAAAAAAAAATTTACGACTTTGCGCGCTGTAATCGAAGTACGAGTGGCTCTTCTTCCAAAGAAATACTCTGAAATAAACGCATTCAACAATCCTCATCATATCGTCTTCATAGGAATGCATTTCAGGATCCGTTGAATGAGTGGATCCGGGATGGATCTTGCATTGGACAGTCCTGCGATCATCCATCGATATTTTCAGAGCTACAGAATGACAGTCTTCTAATATTCCACATAACTGATCTCTTAATCTCTTAATTCATTGGCGCTTTTAGTTGCAAAAATATGTTTGCTTCTTCTGATTTCGTTTATTGCTGCTATACGGAAATGATGTAATTTAGAAGAACGGAAGCCAATTCCGGAAATCACCTTGGAGGATTCTTCGCTTTTAGTTGAAATTTCCGATGACGTCGTCTTCAATGCCACTGAACACTTATGACCATGCACGCAACATTTCTAAAGGGTTTTCGTAAAAATTAAATATTGAATTTATCTTCGCAAGCATCCTCCTCAAAAAAAAAGAGTATTTCTTACAACGGGCCTGCTTGATTCATACTTCAATGGTTTGCATTTTACATTTGGAGTTGAAGCCATGCGATACCTTAAAATATAACATATAAGTTTGCAAACCTTAACTTTAAGGCTCGATTTGAAGTTTCTAGAAAGCCTAGGCAAATCTATAAAGTATCGGCGATTTATCATTGACATTAGCACCAACTTACTTATCACGTCGGTAATAATATTAACAAAATGAATCACAACCGACCGTTTACAACTTTTTGAAATAAGGAAAGGATGATGAAGTTGTCCGGTTTTATTCTCATTTAGAATTACTCGAATTTGATAGAATAATGGTATATGTGGTTCATTTCAAGTACAACTTCGAAAGAAATTTGACTGGTAAACTGAGCGCTTTTGGTGCTTGAAAGAAAAATCGCTACAAGCGCTAATGTCTTGTTTAAAAATCAAACAATAAACACTAAGTTATAGATTGTAACTTTAGCAGATTTATTTAATTTCAAATAGAGAATGAGTCCTTCCCATTAAAACTCAAAAATTTGCTCGTTTTTTTAAATGCGATTAATTTTATAAAAATTAATTTAATAAAAACTTCCTTTTTTTTCCTTTTGCAGAATCTATTCCTTGGAAGATGAAGTAAAATGATGACAAGTGGAGGTCATTCATCTAACACCCAACAGATTTTTAATTTTTATGGCATCAACTTTTTAACATTCAACATTAAATGGTGTAAAATTGTCGTAAATTAGAAATTATTCCATTTTTCTTGGATATTCTTTGTTCAGAAAAAAA
>NW_018108183.1:786910-804132 GCF_000183805.2 Loa loa | reverse complement strand
TTAGCACCAACTTACTTATCACGTCGGTAATAATATTAACAAAATGAATCACAACCGACCGTTTACAACTTTTTGAAATAAGGAAAGGATGATGAAGTTGTCCGGTTTTATTCTCATTTAGAATTACTCGAATTTGATAGAATAATGGTATATGTGGTTCATTTCAAGTACAACTTCGAAAGAAATTTGACTGGTAAACTGAGCGCTTTTGGTGCTTGAAAGAAAAATCGCTACAAGCGCTAATGTCTTGTTTAAAAATCAAACAATAAACACTAAGTTATAGATTGTAACTTTAGCAGATTTATTTAATTTCAAATAGAGAATGAGTCCTTCCCATTAAAACTCAAAAATTTGCTCGTTTTTTTAAATGCGATTAATTTTATAAAAATTAATTTAATAAAAACTTCCTTTTTTTTCCTTTTGCAGAATCTATTCCTTGGAAGATGAAGTAAAATGATGACAAGTGGAGGTCATTCATCTAACACCCAACAGATTTTTAATTTTTATGGCATCAACTTTTTAACATTCAACATTAAATGGTGTAAAATTGTCGTAAATTAGAAATTATTCCATTTTTCTTGGATATTCTTTGTTCAGAAAAAAAACATAGAAGTCATTGATCAATGAGTTCAGTTGAACAGAACATTTGATATCCAATATTAATAAAAATTGCATATTGCTCATTTCACAGCCAAGATAATGAATCCTTCAGATATGATTGTATTGAATACAATATTATAATAGGAGGAATTCCAGATGGCATTTTGTCGTTGTCTTGACTAAATTATTTAAGCCAAACACGGAACTACACATTCGCAGATATACCAAAGAGATATTGACAAGAAGGTTACATGGTTGGTGGTGAATGTAGAAATTTCTGGATAATGAGGAAGCGGGACATACCCATGGTGAATATGAAAAGGGTGACATTGTGGACAAGTTAGTGATCTCTTTTTCTTCGATTATCGTTGTAATCATGTAATCATTTAGGGTCAGGTTCGGGAAGGTTACAAACTTCTCGATATATCGATACTTTTGCTCACTATCATATTTGTGATAAGGATAGGAAGTAGGTTGAAAAGGATTTGCTGTAATAAAGTGCTGATAAATTAATTATGAATAGTGGTTTTTGATGTATTATCATTGAATGTGAATTGTTTTGAAAATATTAGCTTATCTTTTCTTCAGATTGTTGCAATATAATTAGCTCAAAAAGTTCAATGACAGCAATAAAGGATTGCCACAACACTGCAGCAAAACAAGACCTAATGGTACCAACACTTAGTATGATTCCTGTTTCACCAGAAATACAAGAGTTATTACAAGCATACGGTATTGAACGACATATGGTGGCATATTTCAATCGGGAAGAGCCTAACAGGTATAAAATGTCATGGCTAATAAATCGCAGTATAATCAATTTCGAGAAAAATTAAAATGTCATTATCTTATGTATCCTGTTAAGGTTCTGGTAAGATTCTGAAGGTAATGTTAAAGATTCGTATCACTAATTTTTTTGATAAACTTTAAGTTTTCTAATTAAAAGTCATTGAATGGATTATATGATCTGAATTCGACAGTAAGACACGTATTAAAATGATAAAGTAATACTGTAGTTGTAAGTTCATTATTTTATTCATTATCATTTTCAGTTGTAAGTTCACCACAACCAGCGAATGACGAAAATTTTTCAGAGTATATGTGAACGCTTATGGACAATTGCACTTCATTGATCTATCCGCGCTTAATCTAACTAATGGCACTATCGTACAGGTTAATTGATTAACTTTCTATGTTTAAGTAATGGATAGCTTTGTCTCTTCAAGTTCAATCACATTATACTTCTGAAATAGTGATATTTAGTATGGAGTTGAAATGTTACCTGTTTTCGAGATAGGAGGCGATATAGGAAATCGAGTACAGGTTGTCGTTGTCGTTTAGCATTTATTTCATTGAAAATTAATTTAAATTTCGGATTAGCGGTAAGGATAAGTGAGAAAGAAATATTTGAAGATGTAATTTATTTAAATTAAACATGTATGTGACTGTTGTGATATGTATAATAGATAAGCTTAAATAATGGAACAGGTGATTATTTCTATTGAGTGATTCCTCAAAAAAAAAAAAAAAAATCTTCTTTCGTTCTAGAATTTAGCTCTAAAAGCTTGCGAATTAACCCGAAATGATCCAATCGTCCGGAATGATTTAGAAAGTGAACTGAATAAAGTAATTCAACGAGTTTTATCAAAAATTGCCAAGGTAAAATTACCATCGTTAACTTTATTTCGAAAATATAAATTACTATCTCTTGACACTTTCGTCAATTGTTTCTTATCATTTTATCCTCAGGATGGTAAATTTTTATCAGTACTTATCTTTTGTTTTTTAATTGAATTTTGCTTGCAAATTAAATTAATCGTGAAATTTTGAAAGAATAAAGAGAGAGAGAGATCGAATTAGAAGTCATACCTTTGGTAAGATTTTTTGCTATCATTGTTTTTTAACAAATTTTAATTTTTTAGGAACGTAATAAAAATAATGATGTCTCCTCAACGATCGAGTCATCAAAGTGTGCAGGCACTTCTATGTGGCAAATGTTAACTGATTCGGAACGTGAAGAATTACAGAGAGGTTAGCTTATTCCGGTTATTCTGAGATATCTTAATGAGGAAATATTCCATACTGCATTTATCAGAAACATTATTTCCATAAAGCCATTCATAGTAACTGAATACTATCTAACTTTTTATCTGAGTGCTCTACCGTATCATTCTTACTAATCCATATCATATCATAATCGGTTGACAGTTCCGATTATGAGTTTACTCAATAAATATTGAACGAAGATTAGAAGGACGAAAACTGCTGTATTTATAAATCCATTAAAATTTCGAACTTTTTTCAGAGCAGCGCAAAAGGAATGCCTACAAAACTTCACTGTGTAAGCCATTTCGAGAAAATAATATATGTCCATATGGTGATGAATGCGTTTTTGCACATGGAGAAAAAGAACTTCGTCTTCCACCTCAGGTAATGGTACTTTTACCTGTTCGAGCAGTATTGACATAACCTAATCAGATTGCATCTTTGAGGATCCTAAATTAAGAACGAACTTAAATTTCTCAATCCAGCAATTGCAGAACACATTTACTCATTTAACTGGTCAAAGTATTAATTGTATTTCTCTGACCACAATTAACAAAGCTTTTTATTTACAATTTCTAACTTTAGGTATTTTACCTGTCTTACTTTTAGGCTCATCCGAAATACAAAACTAAATTATGCAATAAATTCTCAGTACTGAACTATTGTCCATACGGTGCCCGTTGCCAATACGTACATGAACGTTTAAATGACATGTCGAAAGTCGTTGCAGATGTGGTAAATAATTTCTTCTCACCGATCGAATTATTTTGCATTCCATCAGTGAGATTAATTAATTGATTCATGAATGGTCTCTGGGTTATCAGACTAATTAATTAAGTTTCTGAAAATTTAATTTAATTTTTAGCTGCGGGACAAAGGAAATTCAGGAGAAACTTTACAACATCCTTCTAAGCATCTCAACGTAAGACGATTGGATCAGAGGTTAGTACCTTCGAGATTTCTCGAACTTTTGTCAACTCTCCCAAAAACTCAACATTTTGAAGTGCTATGTTAAAGAAAGACTTTTTTTTTCCATTTAGATCTTTGCTTCTTCTTTTTTTTCAGTGCTGAATGTACTAATTCACCGATCGCTCTTGGAAATCATTTATCATTTAATGAACATGGCGGGTTTTCTTCTTCTCTAACAAGTACCGATTTCAACTGTGGTGACAAGCAAAGACAATCTCAGAAGGTATTTTAAAGTAACATTATGTATGAAGTTTGAATCAAATTAGACTAACAGTTAATTTAATCTTTCATAAATTACTTCAAACATCTTTTACAAACAGATATTTCAGTGATTATGCATCATCTATTAATGTTAATCGTATTATATTCAAGCAAAATTCAACATTTAATTTCTGCAGGAATCCGGTTTATTTGGTCCGGATTTTTCTGGCTATGATAATAACGAGTCTCATTTTAATACGAAGGCAGTTACAAATAACAACATCGTTCTAAATCAGCTCCTTGAACATTTTGATAATATGTTAGTTCTTTCAGCATCTGTGCTTCCTCAGTCTGATTTCTTAGTACTTTTCATGAGAAATACCGTATCTTAGTTAGAGTTTCAAATGATTTCAAAACATCTGAAGATTTATGTCAATCAGGATTAAAAATATAAAAGTTTGAAATTTTCAGGAGAATTGATGATAGCAATATGTTTTCACGATCCTGTTTCTCACGAATTAGATCAGGCTAAACGGAATGATCTAATCGAATATAGCAAGTCATTAATCCAGAAAATAATATATATGTATATATCTTACTTCTTTAAATTTTAATGAGAATCTATTTATTATACCTTTTTATTTCATATCACAAAATGTTTTCGTTGCATTTTTTAACTATTAGAATTCATAGGTCAAGATTAGTTCTAATTAAACGCATTGTACCGTCACTCCAAATATCCATGACCTTTTAAAGTTAAGAATTAGAGTTTTCAGTATTTACTATAAAGTGATACCATCCATCATCTTCCATCATTTAGAAATAATTTTTCAATTTATATAATCCTCCAAAGTACTTCAATTATGTTACCTTTAAATTTACAAAATATTTGAAAATGCTATAAAATGATAAATGCATTGTAAATTTGGAAGAATTGTTATTGTTGCCTTAGAAGGATTACAATTTATATTAATTTTTATTATTCTAGCAAATGCATATTAAACGATAAGACGCATTTTTATTAGCTTATTGTACAAGCAAAATTTAGAATTGTTGTATATATACATATTATTGTACCATTTTATCTGTTTCAAAAAAAAATTTGTTTTATATTTTACGATGCTTATAATTGATAGTTATATTATATTAGAATTAGTTCTATTGTATACTGTACTTTCTCATCTCATAAATGCTTTTCAAAATTTCAATCCATTAGTATTATTCTAAACAATAAAACTATATTACTGATTTCTCTAGAAAGCTAAATCTGTTTTTCTCTCATTTTCTTTCTTCTCTCTAATAAAATCTCTTCAATTTGTTCTCGATTGAAATATCTCAACCTCAATTATGATTTACTAACGAATCAGACCAACTTATACTGCTTTGCAGTAACGGCTAATTAATTCTTAGCATTCATCCCTCAAAAGCTTTACTATCATTCCTTACTCAAAATCGAAAAATGAAGAATCTATTAAATTCACTTATTATTATTTCTAATAATTCTTTTTATCTTTGTGATATGTTATGTTTGTGGATTCATAGCATTACTATTTATCACGTGATGTTATTTATGTCTCTTTCACGAATTTGACAATTCCTATTGATTGTTGATTGAAATTTTATGATTAACTTGATCAAGATATCTTTTGTTGTATAAAATAGAAACATTATTTTCTTTTTTGTATCTTAGATTCAGCTAGTTGCATTCGGTATGATAGCAAGAATATCGTAGTCGAGTTTTCCGAATCACTACGTCAGGTAAATTTTCACTAAAGATTTAAAAGAATAGCGGTAGTACCATCGGTAACCGCTTGGAGTACTGTATAGATTTTTTGTGATTCTGAGTGCCTTGGAGAAACGCTTCAATGAAAAAGCGAACTGGATTGGGTAAAAATGATTTTATCCAATCATTTCGTTTATTTCATTACTGCCTTCCCGAATTTCTTGCTCACGTGGTAATCTTTTGATGAGACCGTACTCAGGTTGGCATTTATGATATGTTGAATTATTTTATGCATACCAAAGATTAATAGAACTTGGGTAAATCCAGGAGAAGCAAGTCGATAAATGAAATAATTCAAGCCGATTTTTTTTTTCTGGAAAAATAATAGACTAAAATGGGCCAGCAGAATTCCACATTAACAAAAGGAACTATCAAGGAGAGAGGATTAGGTAAATTCATTCATTTTTGTCAACCCAAATGTCAACTCATTCTGAATAGCGATGAAGAAAAAGACGTTTTGTGAACGACACTTCAATGATAAATCCTGCTATGGAAGGAAAATTTTTGTCATATTGTCCTCATTTTATGCATTAAAAATATTGGGAGAATTTTGGAAGAGAATTCAGAAGGAAAATAAATTCGAGAAAAAGCGTAAATAGTTCAGAAGTCATCTTTTTCCTTATGTAAAATATAGCAAACTTCTCTTAGTCACTTATTCAGGTAGGGCAGAACAATCAATATCTGCTTATTCTTCAGCTTAAGTAAATCATCATTTTATTTTCAACCCAAATCAAAGAATGCCTCAAATTCCGTATCACTTATATCCTTGAGGTTGTCGATATTATCAAAGAAGTGTTGCATACATCTGACTACTTGTCAACCTCGGCCAACCAATGAAAACAGAAATATTCGGTAATGGGTTCCTTAAATTTTCATCAGCAAACTATTCAATCTGTTGCTGATGAAAACTCCATTTCTATGAGCCATCACTGATAGCACTTCTATTCCTAATAGTTCCATTACCGTACGGCAGTGTTGATGTTTTATCACTGTTATCTTCCTGTACATCTGTTGAAGGAGCATCTTTCATTTTTGTCTTTTCAACTTCAAACATTTCAGTTGTTGAATCGTCCTCTACCGTTTCCTTGGTATCTTTCTATAAATATAAAATAATAATTGATCAGATGGAAGGAAAAATTCTTAGATTTCCGTTGGATGAGATCATATGTGTAATCTGTAAAGAGTAAGTATTGATCGGATAAGGTTTAATCAGAAAAAAGCTTAATATAGCTGTGCTTAGAGGATGTATTAATGAAATGAGAACTCGAAAATAATACAGTAATGATATGGAGTTATAAATGATAAAATAGTTAGATAGTTATTTAAAGGCTTCATTTAGAACCTTATTGTTTCTTATCCTCTGAATATAAATTTTAAAATTTAACCTGATATTAGTAAGTATTTCGTTTAAGTCTTTAAGTCCAATCACAAAGCAATATTTGAAAGGTTAACCAATAAAAAGAAAAGAAATCATACCAAAACATCTGTGTCATATATTACATTATAATAGTCCCGTTGATTGTCTAATTTTAGATATGAATATTGGTCCGTAATATCTTCCAGTTGACTGGCTAATTTTTGCCGGATAGTTCCAAAATCGGGTCTTAATGACGGTTCCTGGGCCCAGCAACTACGCATTACCTCATAGCTGTAAAGACTTTTCATCTAATATGAAAGACGTTAAATGTGAATCTCTCTCTCCTTCTCTTAGAAAATAAAAAAAAAATCAGGCTGTACTCTTTTACTTGCTATTATAGATACATTTCTATACTGTTTGATACTGTCTTTTTTAAGTAAAGTTAAATTCACTAATTATTGGGGCAATTATCCGGTTGATCCATTCGTCCACCAGCATCCAAATGTTCCAACATATCATCGGGTTGTATACCTGGATACGGTGAACCACCAAGTGTGATGATTTCAAACATTAATATACCAAATGACCAACTGGAATTTAAATGATATTTATTCGAATTTTGAAATATTTCAATAAAATATCTATCAAAATTCAATGCAATTCCGTGGATTCTGTGCTAAATAATCACTCTATCATTCTATGGTAACATTATACTTTGTTATCATATTTTAATCATATAATCACACGTTAGTGTCTAAATAAACACATCTACATGTCATCCACTTTGTCATTCTATGATAACATTATACTTTGTTATCACATTTGAACACGTTATATTCCTTTTCAATTTTTTACACTTTAATAGTTTGTAAAAAGAATTCAATACTAACACATCTGATTGCATAGTGAATTCATAATGTTTGATAGCTTCTGGACTCATCCATTTCACTGGCAATCGTCCACCTTTACTTTTGTAATTGGCGCTATCACGATAAATGTATCGACATAAACCAAAATCACCAATTTTTGCATTTGCCTTATCATGCACCAATATATTACGTGCTGCTACATCTCGGTGCACGAAACCTTTCTGGCTAAGATATTCCTAAAAATAATTCTTTTTCATCAATCACTGTCACATATGTTCAAATTAAAATTAGTATTAGCTTTTTTTTAAATTTAAAATTGAAATTTAATTTGGAATAACTGGAAGTACAAACAACAATGTAAAGTTAATATCACTCTTCATCTTTATGCTCTTGGTGAAATGGTGAAGGATTACGATATTTTTTATGTGATAAATACACATACAAAATGTGAGACAAATAAAGTTCTGTGATTAGATATGACACTTACCAAGCCGTAACTGATTTGCACAGCAAACATCAATAACTGTTTTAATGTTATCACTAAATCCGGATTTATTTTTCATTCAAATTCGGTCCATCGTAATCGATACCCATTTCAGTGAGCTGGAAAAACAATCGTAGTATTTGCTAATGTTAACATTTGAAGTACAATCATTTTAACTGCAAGTATGGTTTAACTAAAGAATTTCATTATGGATTGACGCCTGTCTTTCTTATTTTCTCATTTTACCTTGGATGACATTTTCTTCCGGGATTAATCCCTCCCTTTCTCTTTTTTCTCTTTTCGTATTTTAAGTCAAATTGATGAATTGCCAAAGCAAAATCTTATATCAAATTTCTAAAAAATTTTTAGAAATTTTTGAATTAGTTTTAAAATTGTAAAAAAATCTTCAAAAATCATGTTTCAAGAAATTACCAATACAAAAAAAAAAATTTCTTTTTTTTACTAAAATTGATCATAACCTTCATCATATAAGCACACCGTTTCCTTAAGAAATGTAACAGATCACCATCTGAACAGTACTCAACAATTAAGCAATAAGGTTCTGTCTCTGTAATACATGCCAACATATTGACCAATCGTTCATGATAACCTAATGTTTTCATTAATGAAATTTCATTGAGGAATTCGCTTTTCGATAATTGATCAGCATATTCTGCAACAATTTCATATAATTACTACAAGATTTAATTATCAGTTTTGTTATCAGCTGGATAAAAGTATAGAGCTTCATTTTATATTTTAATACATTCTAGCTTATACGTCCCAGAGGAATTCTTGTCACTGGATACAGTAATGGATGAAATAGCTTACATCGAAGATAGAAAGTTACTGATAAGAAACATTATCACTTAGCTGATAATTAGTATGACATTTAATTTAACTTCAATTCTACAAAATGTAAAGGTTTTTATGTATCAATGATGATAAACGTGAATACATAAAACTTACATATTGTCAGGTCAGGTTAAATTTACAGGAAAGATTGAGTAATACTGATATTATGTAAATATTCTTTCTTACCTAACAACTTTTTCACGGCGACATCACAATTTTCGGCTCTCATCAGGTTAATACCCAAAGCAGATTGAGCATTCTTGTTACCTTTCGCAATACCAATCAATCGGCCTTTGTAAACGGCTCCAAATGCACCCGAACCAAGCTTTTGATCATCATATATGATGAGATTTCGGCGTTCCAACTCCCAAATATCCTGTCTGCATATATTACATTATCATTTGTACCTGTTATTAGCTTATCAATACTCCCTTCAATCATTAGCTCCTCATCTTCTTTACATAGTTAATAAATTCGATCTCATAAACCTATGGATAAAATAAGCCTGCAAAGCTACACTTGATATGAATGTAGCTCATTAGCTCATTAAAGCCAACAAAAGCATATTGAAAGTCCCAGTGATAAAACGAATTCGTTAATGTCATTTATTGACAAAGCTCAAATTATCTCCTGAGAAATTCAGGCTAAATTATTCTTTTATTCATTGAACTGTATCTTAAGGGTCTCTGTACCCAAAATTTTTTTTTAAACTATCAAAATAGGTATTTCTTCTCCTCAGTAATTTATCAAATTTTAGCCTATTTCAATTCTGATACTTACTTCCTTTCAGTTCCTAAATGTCTGATTCCTCAATTATATAAAATGCTGAGTCATTGACAGCGACAATGACATTGATCTCTTGAAAAGTAGACTTAGAAGTTGGAAAGATGCTAATAACGTATTTCAAGATTTTAATTATGATTAACTTTTTTGGTAAATCAGTATATCTTAATTCGTTGCTGAGCTTCATTTGTTCGAGCTTTAACTGATGCATTTTGATTTTGGCATTTTGCTTTCGTTGAATCCAAATAAATGTACCAACAAGAAGTAACAAAAGAGTTGCTATACTTCCAGCAATAAGTCCCGTTAACAATCCTGGACGATGTTTCTTAAATGCTAAAAATACCATTTTGAGAGCAAAGAAAGTTTAAATAAGGAAATTTAACCATTCAAGCACAAAGAAAAAAAACAAAATTCATTCTCTTCAACATTTAAATGAATGAATTCATCCATGAGGATAAATGTATGATAAGAGGAAGAAATAAAAATAAAATAAATGATAAATGATAATATATCCTCTCTTTCTTACTTCTTAACAACCAAACAGATCAAAATTGTAGATTGAGTAGTATATTAAAATTGCTAATAACATTCACTTCTTTCACCGTAGCTAAACAAAAAATAAGCTACTAAATTATGAACCTGCAGAGTTAATGAATATTCTGTTGGCTTTTGACTTCATACCCAATGCAACACCGCTTACTTCCGGATATGTCAAATTATAAGGATCAATAATGGCGCATATTGTCACACCGTACAACTTATTCATTCGCAAATTTGTTATTATTATCGATGCATTTACTAGGTTTAATTTCACCTAATGTAATGCAAGATATAATACAAGATATCATTGTACAAGAAAAATTAAAATAAACAATGTTCATTGCAGTTGATTAGTTAATTTGAAGAGTAAAAAATATAGATGTAAATTTCTCTAATTAAAAATTTCAACTTCCAAATCTTCAATTAAATTATATCCAAAAAATCAAATTTAAAATTTACCGCACACGTTCCATTATGATTAAGCTTCGGACAGTTTGTCGCATTACCCAAAATACGGCGCATATTAACACCAAGTAATTCTACCTGTAATTTATAGCATTTATTTATTTAAAAACAAAAAACTTCAACGAAACGTCCAGAAAAATATGCTATCTTTATCATAAAAGTGGCAAAATAAAATGATTTCAAAAATGACAACCTATTGGCAACTTTTTTCTGATATGAGTAAAAGTATTGCAAAATCTCGTGAAATGAGTGATAAGTTGATCATATTGGTGATAGTGAACGTATTTGATATTTACATATACTCTCGGACTTAACAACCTGTCTTCAAGTTAGGTAAGAAGTTAAGGAGAAAAGGAAATAGTGCTTAAATATTAAAAAGACGAAATTAATTAGCAACAATTAATAAGGAAAAGAGGCTAACATCAATTTCTCGATCAAACGGTTCAGCATCACCGTAAAAAGCCACAAAATATAACGGTTTTTTGTGCATTAAAATGGATCGGAATGTCACATTGACAGTTATATTAGTGTTTGTATCATCTGGATTGATATAATCGTTAAGAATCTGATAACTGAATCCTTCCACTTGACCGCACATTGGTGGATGATGTATCAATGGGCTATCGTTACATGGACTGTTTCGTACGGTAGCACAATCTAAAATAGAAATATTCAAATTTAATCAAGAATTTTCACTGCTAAAATGTATATTTCTACTAGAAAATGCAATATAACATATATATGTAAATTTTTTGAAAAAGTCCAAGCAGAGAATCTTTCAATTTAAAAAACATATAAATCATTTTTGGAATCATTGTTGAAAAATTCTACACTCTACTTATTGCACTAAATTCATACATCCAAATTTAATTTCTAAATTTGAATTCAACTTCAAATTCAATTATTGAATTTCATCGTTTTAAAATTATCTGAATTACGTTTGATTAGTCGTTGCAGATAAAAACTAACTTATTTTTAATGGTTTCATCGAATTTTGGTTGAAATCATTATTTGTTTTTGTAGTACCACAACGATAACTTTGAACTCCACTAACGTAATATAAGAATTGACATTTACGATACATCAAATCAGCACCAACTTCAGCAACCATAGTTCGTGGCTCCTTACTTGCCTCCTTAAAATAAATTTTCATGTCCTGTACAAATTCATAGGTGTCTGGTCTTCTTCAGTCGTAGTAATAAATTACATTCGGATTAACAATAATATATTATGGGTTATCTTTCGTTGAAAATATATTCCTAATTTTTGTTAAAAGTGGAGAAATAAAACTTTTTTAAAGTTGGATTTACTTAGATGGGATGATGAAAAAAAAAAGAGAAAAAACACTGAAAATGAAACTAACGAATTCTGGTGCTGGTACTGCTTTTGATAAATCGGGAACATTGCAGCTTACCATATGGAAGAGTAAATCTACCTTTATATCATTTTCACCTAACGGCCAATCTAAAACCCGAAAAATTCTAAATTACTAGCACTATCGAAATTTAAATGTCAACAAATAAATGACAATGGGTTTTGCTTGATTAATTCGAGAAATAATTTTTAGGTAGCATAGACTGTTGTGTTGAAATCTGTTGAAAACAATTTCAGATGAGGAAACCAAAGTAATTAATTTGACTACTTTCCACTTATTAAGGCACATTATATTAATTAGTTCCAATACAAAAGAAGATAGTTTCAAAAAAAAATAATAAAAAGATATGATGCGCAGATGACGGCTACAAAATGAAACATATTTACTGTATTTTGGTGCCGCATACTGTAGAACTAATTTGATGGTTCCGTTGGAATGATAACCACTTTTGCTGAATGACTGATTCTGCAAAAAATTAATTTTCGGTGATCGTAAAATGATCACTCATAACTTTAGAAAAGATTTAAAGATAAGTTCACTTGCAGGAATTTTAGTTATAGTTCATGAGAACTCATACATAGCTTCTAAACTATCTGAATCTGTTTCCAATGAATCTGAAGATCTTGGCAACTTCATACATTACTGCAAATTCTCTTCAGTAAACTATAAAAGCATCAGTTTTACCTGTAATCATAGTTAAATATAACTTTCGAGAAAGTTACAAGTACGACTTACTTTTGCAGTTAATGGAAAAACTGCAGTGATGACTTACATAAAGTCTCAACATTAGCAAATTTGTTGCTATAGAGGATGAAGAAGCTTCACTTACGATATACTCCATAGATTGAACGGTTAAATTCTGCACAATATCAGGTGATGTCGCAGGAATCTCCAGCACGTCACTAAAATTGCTTACTCCTCCACTTGTCACTGATGCAAGTCGAAATAGCAATGGATTACAAAAATTTGTTTCAAGTTTTGTGTAATTAAGCAACGATGTTGTAGTTGTAAGCTGAAATTACAAAAACACAAAAAACATTCTTTACCTTTTCAATTCAATCCTGTGAATATCAATTTGGGAGATCTGTTTTGTAGAGAGATTTCTAATTTCATTTGAAAATTAAATTTATACAAAAATAATTAAATAAATAGAAAGTATTTTGGGATTGAATTTCACTCTCTTCCAAAATGAAATAAGTAAAGAATAAAAGCTGAAAAGACAAATGACAAGATGCATTGACATTTTTGACAGTTATACCTCAAGTAAGAATACCTATAATTTTATTCCATTTCATAGTTTGATATCGGATTGTCATTATGACATTATCAGATCGGTTATTTCTAAATAATGTCGTCTGTAATCTGATGCAACAGAATCAATTGTCAGGTAAAGACATTGAATTTCTTAAGATTCATAAAAAACAAATGGTTTGATGTAAACTTACAAAATACTGCCCATACTCATTATCTTCAGATTTATTCGTCATTTCCAACAAATACAATGTTCCATCGCCATCCCATGTAATATTAATGGAATAAGAGGGTGTGTAGACCCATTTAATATTTTTGGGTATTTCCGGTTCTGGCTCTTCATTCAGGTTTCCACCACATGTTTTCCAACAAAATTCCTTATCTCGAACCTTATCACCCTGTAAAAATTTCTTATATTACAAAACTTCAGCAGGTTTCCACCTTATATTTCTATAAGGTTTCCGCCATTCCTTGATGAAATTTTGAAATGCTAACATTTTGCGAAATTTTATTGCCACTTTTTAAAAGTGATTATAAGCTCAGAATATGCAAATTGACAGCAAGCGTACGTGTTCGATACCAGTGCTCTTCTTCAGATCACTTTAAATTGTTTGTTAAATGGAATTATGACCTCAACAACTCTTCTCCCGATTTCCCATCTTATCACAGATAAAAGGTAGTGATTGTAAAGACTGTAAAAGAAAACAAAACTAAAACTGAAATTGGAGTGATGGAGATGAAGGGAAATAATTTATCAAGTCAATTAAGGGTCAATTAAGAGGTGTAAATTTCTGAATTCTTAAGATATTCTTTTAAATTTTAAAGGAAAGAGCATTTCTCTCATTTGGAAATAAACTTACGCAAAGGTCATTTGCCATAGCTTTCTTGCATTGCTCTTCACAATGTTTTGAAGATTGCTGAAAATTAATTACAATAATTGGCTCTTTTTTCAAGACATCTTTCTTCCCTCAATTATTATTTTAATTTCAATTTTTTTTTACAAGTATAAATGTTTACAGTTTTGCAAAATTATTTCTCAAATATAAACTCTTTTAAGAATTTAAGTATTACTAATGATTGAAAAATGATTAGGTTCGAAAAATTATCAGCAGGAAATATCTTCAGGTGAACCTTACAACATGCTACTGTCACCAGCTTCCCAAGTGGTGGGTATGGCAGGTCGATTAAATTCAAAATTGTCATTTCGGAAATAAATGTTTCATGGTTATTAGCTAAGCTAAATTGAAATTGGAATCAATGATTGGTAAAACCTTATTCCACATTTAAATATGTCTTGGTATATATTCCAAATCAATAGAAACAGTGAAACTGTACTAGGAAAGTAATTAACTCAAATCAAGTTAGTATTATGCATTAGCAAAGAAAATAATGGTATAAGTATCATAATATGGTACCATATCATCGATGACACATTTGGCGACACATCTCAGCTGACACATGCGCACTCGTGACAAATCCGAATTGATCGTATTTCCGCCATTTATTTGTAAAATGATAAATAAGAGCAATATCCATAACTGATACATTAGCAACAGTAGTTCGAATCGTGGGGACCCTCCATTCGATATCGTTAAAATTTGCTTTTTATGATTTTAAATATTTATTTCAGCGTAAACAAAAGTGATATTCGTGAAATTCATCGTCATCATGTCACATTTTAAGAGATTTAGACGGAAAGCTTTATTTTCCCAAAAAATTTCCGTTAAATTTCCAATAGAAACGATCAGAGATGAACGAAAATTGCTTCACTGTAATTTAATAGATATACACAATGTTAGGATAGGATTGTCCTTAAAATCACAACCTAAGAAACTAATTACTTAATTAAATCCATTCCTTCTCGGCTGTATATCTTTGAACTTCATTAAATTAGGATTTAAATAAGATTTTTGTAAACCAAATTAGAAGTTCTTTGTCTAATTACTCATCAAAGTGACTTATTTGATAACCTTAATATATATCTTTCACTTTTCAAATAACTAAATAACTTTCTCCTTACGGTAGAAATCCCTTTCTTCTCAATGTAAACTTTCTTAGGTCATAAATGCTGGCTATTTCAGATTAATCGTTCGGTTATTTGATTAATAATGCCTTCCTCTTCCTACTTTCTCCTTATTGTAAACATAAAAAATTAACCAAAAATTTAAAATTTTAAGAAATGGAAAAAAAAATTTTCCCAAAAGAAATAATTGCAATCTAACTAATTATGAAATAGATGGGAACTTAGCCAAAAATAAACATCCATAAATCTGCATGACAAGAATTTAGAGAAAGAATTAGTGGAATAACGAAATAATTTGTGGATAAGTATGGGAAGATTTCGGGAATCATGAACGGAATTAGTTAACGTTTCATGAAAAGTGACACATTTTCAGCACGTTCAGACTTAATTCAACTTCCAGGCACTTGGCATTTCACGCACAAAGCCTTAATTAAGCCTTAATCATTGAAGTATTAAGCAAAGGAATCATCTTATCAAATCTCCATCATACAATATCAGGTGAATTCTGTCTTTTGAGGATGTCTTCGGCTTCCAAAAAATTCCTCTAAGAACTTTTTCTAAACATTGCCCTAACCATATACGCTTGCTTGTGAGGGTTGTAATGTTTTTTCTCCTAATGAAAATTCTCTTCTTGATATGATAAGCAAGAAACGACCCGATGTCATATTACACTGATAGGTCATACATACCAACTTAGTCTTAAACGGAGATTTCTCCGGAAACGGATAATAAGTATAGAAATAAGGAACTAATTTGATTGGAATAGGAAAGATTTACAAAATAAACAATATTTCAAAATTTTTACTAATAAACTTTTATTAATTCTACAGTGCAAACAATTATTCTCATTGGATAAAGCATAATTTTTGGGATTTTAATTCCGACACTGATGATTTATACATAATTGCAGGATATGCTGATATCCTCTTGGCACAAAGGACAAATTCTTGAATGCCATTTGAAAGCCTAACATTTCTAATTTTGCCTAAAGATTTGGAAGTTTCGAAAATCGCTAACATTGCCTCCCACAGATATTTATCAATTATTAATCTTTGCATTAAATTCAATTCATATAAATTTTTTGCTAAAATGATGCAATGAAATAGACGAAGTGATAAGTTCATGCAAATAGATTAGGTGATGAATGCATGCATTTAACTGCATTTCAAGCCAATTACAAGCTCACTGAAATTACGGAAGATTGCGCAAAACGAAAAATATTTTGAAAATGCATGACAAGAAGTTCGTGAGTAATAGGAATTATATCCTTGCATCGATATTTGCGCCAATAGAACTTCATCTATTAGTGTAACAATTCCGCGACTTGACGGTTGACAGTAATGATAAAAGGAGACGAAGATGCATGCAGGCGTGCTATAGCGATGCATTCCATACTATTGCAACGGGTTCCCATACAGACAGACACTTCAGTCACATACTGAAGATTTCATCGCGAAGGAATTATTCAACAGTCTTCGCTACTTCTAGATATGTAAGACAGATTCGGAACCGGTTTTCGGATATATTTAAGTATATACAAAGACACACACACACACAGATACACACACACACACATACACACACAAACAGATCAACATGCAGACAAACGAACACATACACA